>NC_134359.1:35675623-35954575 GCF_048569485.1 Anomaloglossus baeobatrachus
CTGGACACTTTTTACCTAGTGACAAGTTCTTTTTAAGAGGACCAACCATCAGGATTTTCCTATATAAACTAAATCTAGTTCTACACTGGCGCTATCATGCTGATTCTATACATACCTTTAGTTGTGAGATCGGATGTATACTTTCTGAAATACAGGCAAGTAAAGTTTGTGAAATGCACTGTTATTTGATTTATAGCAGCTGCAGAATATCTAATAGGTGGGTCGGGTATTAATAGTTATTCCCGCCCCTGTCTGTGTGCCTGTCCTTCCTCCCCTGTGTCTTTTACTACAGGGGGAGGAGGGAAGGAGGAAGGACAGGGGGAGGAAGGACGGGCAGGCAGAGAGGGGCGGAAATAACTAGCAAACCCAACCCATCTATTAGAAATTCTGTAGCTGCTATCAATCAAGTAACAGTGTATTTCACAAACTTTACTTGCCTGTATTTCAGAAACTATACATCCGATCTCACAACTAAAGCTATGTATAGAATCAGCATGACAGCGCCAGTATAGTACTGGCTTTAGGTTATATAGGAACATCCAGGTGGTTTGTCTTCTTTAAGCAGAAATTTACTTTAAAATGTTTGGCTCAATGTGAAAAATCTACAAAAAGGTCCACCATATATAAATATGTCATGCCATAAAAATAAAATGTAAGTACTTGATTGAATGAGGTAGTTTTAATTTTTGTATAATATGTTTACTACTACTACTATGATAGGTCCTTGTGCCTAAACACCACTTACATACTTACCAACATTGGTGTTGGTATTTTAAGGTCATTAAATCCTGCCCCATTTACCTCCCTAATGTCATTTAAAAAAATATATACTTTTGCAAGGGGTTTGTGCAAACCCAGCCCCTTTTAGGCCCAAGACACCGCCATTTTGTCTTGGATTGTTTGCAAAAAATTAGGACAATCCCAACAAATTCTCGACAGTTGGCATGTTTGTACCCACTCATAGTGTTACTGTTCTTTTCTGAGCCCAATGAGCGACCCAGAAATAAAGTTGTAATTACGAATTCTATCTACATAAGACAAAAATTACACTTTTAATAACAAAGTTCTTACCTGGCTGAGATGTGTCTTCAACTCCTGTACGGTTCTGTATTCTGGAGTATCCAAGACCACGGAGTATTTATTCCACATCTTCTTGGCTGGTGTGGTGTACTGGTAATGGGACTGATGAAAAAGGCATATAAACCGGTATTTTAGACTTACAGTGATGGCAGTAAGTATTACAAGGAGACTATATTGAGTAAGAATTTCCACCTACCCATAGTTTGCGGAGGTCACGCGCTCTCACCATGTCCGGGGTGTCATACATGAAGCAGCCAAGGCCTTTCAGCCATTGTAAGTCTTCCTTGTACTTATTCTAAGGGACACAAGTAGACATAGGTTGGTGAGAATGGCTTGGATGATTTTCGGGATGACTAGGACCTCCCAGGAGAACATGACTTACATCACTGGTTATTTCTCCAACGTAGCGGCAGTGAATGGTCTGAGGGGTATATGGCATGGAGATCATATGGCCTTGGAGTTTGCTGTGGTAGTCGGCTTTGTACACCAGCTGCAATACAAAATAAGGACAAGAGAAGAGTTAAGGTTGGCTGAGCTTTCGGAGGCGATGACTGCAAATTTCAATCTTTATTAGCTTACATCACTAATAGCGTCCTGCGTGGCTTTAACTTGGCGGATTTCTGGGGTATCCGGAGTGGTGTGGATCTTATCCTTCTGCTTGTGATACAACTGTCTGTAGAGTCTCTGAAAGACAAGAAAGAGAATTTGAAAATGTGTTAGAAAATCATTCACGTTTCATTGGTTTAGTTTAAAACTATTTTTAAATACCCTAAAAGATCACCCCGTTATAGATCGTCATCTTAAATCTAGGGCTGAAAATGGCTAGGAACGATATGCCACTCTGGAGGACCCAAGATGACCATCCGTTATGGTGATAGTACATTAAGAATTGTGTAATAACCCCATTTCCCCTGCGAGAGTGCTGTAGGGAAACTTCATATTTATTGTGGGGTTTCCCTACATAATACACCTGGAAACTGTAATTAGTGGGCCAATTTTTCCAAGAAAAACTATAATTACATGTAATAATAGGGCACAAGTGATTACAATTGTAACACTAGTCAAAATGACTTACCTCGTTAATGATGTTGTTCACTTTCTTTAAGTTGACGGAGCTGACGCTGTCTGGAGGCAGAGTGTAAGCCTTGGCCTTCACGTGCTCATATATTTCTTTGTACTTCACCTGAGTTAATAGACAAGAAAAAAATTAAAAAGCTTAAAAACGGATTCATTTCTAATGTTCAGAGGACATGGTTTGTTTTATATTAGAGGGTGTCACCAGTAATATTGCCGGCTACAAAACACGAATAATACACAATATATGTGCAAGTGAGTGTGAGTGTGCAATGTACATGAGCGCAGCATCGGTCGGGCATTACTACTCACATCGCTGCCGATCAGCTGAGCTTTCTTGGCTTGTACGAGTGCTGGCGTGTCGTTGGGAAGACTGTAACCTTTAGGCAGGGATTTGATAGTAGCAGCACGATACAGACTCTGCAAGAATGGAAATAGAACATTATTTATTTTCTCCTTTATATATATATATATATATATATATATATATATATATTGTATCTATCTGTTTACTAGCTATCTATAATCTATTTGTTTATTTTCTATTTCATGCTTAGCTATTATCTATCTATCTTACATCTGTTTATTATTGTTCTTTCTTTCTATTTTATATCTGTTCTTTTTTTCTATTTTATATCTTTTCTTTCTTTTTATATCTGTTCCTTCCATTTTATATCTGTTCTTTCTTTCTATTTTATATCTGTTCTTTTTATTTATCTTTCCTTTCTTTCTTTTTATGTTAGTTCTTTCTATTTTATATGTGTTCTTTCCTTCCTTCTTTATTTCTATTTTATTTGTTTTCTCTCTTTCTTTCTATTTTATTTGTTCATTCTAATTTATATCTGTTCTATTTTATATATTTTCTTTCTTTCTTTTTATATCTGTTCTTTCTATATTATATCTTTTCTTTATTTTTATATCTGTTCTTTCTATTCCATATCTTTTCTTTCTTTCTTTTTATATCTGTTCTTTCTATTTTATATCAGTTCTTTCTTTCTATTTTATATCAGTTCTTTCTTTCTATTTTATATCTGTTCTTTCTATTACATATCTTTTCTTTCTTTCTTTTTATATGTTTTTCTATTTATATCTGTTCTTTCCTTCTTTCTTTCTAATTTATTTGTTCTTTCTTTCTATTTTATATCTATTCTTTCTATATTATATCTTTTCTTTCGTTCTTTTTATATCTGTTCTATTTTATATCTGTTTTTCTTTCTAATTTATATCTGTTCTTTCAATTTTATACCTGTTCTTTCTATTTTATATCTTTTCTTTCTTTCTATTTCATACCTGTCCTTTCTTTCTATTTTATATCTGTTCTTTCTATTGAATATCTGTTTTTCTTTCTATTTTATATTTTTTCTTTCTATTTTATATCTGTTCTTTCTTTTTTATATCTGTTCTTTCTTTTTTATATCTGTTCTTTCTATTTTATATCTGTTCTTTCTTTCTATTTCATACCTGTCATTTCTTTCTATTTTATATTTGTTCTTTATATTTTATATCTGTTCTTTCTTTCTATTTTATATCTCTTCTTTCTATTTTATATCTGTTCTTTCTTTCTATTTTATATCTGTTCTTTCTATTTTATATCTGTTCTTTCTATTTTATATCTGTTCTTTCTTCCTATTTTATATCTGTTCTTTCTATTTTATATCTGTTCTTTCTTTCTATTTTATATCTGTTCTTTTTTTCTTTCTATTTTATATTTGTTGTTTCTTACCTATCGAACTATCCTAACAAAATCTAAAATTTTACATCTTCCCCTATAAATGCATGCACTGTAATGCCAGTATACATATGTATATAATGTACGTACATCGCTGCGTATCTTGTTGGCGTTGCTGGCTCGGTCCAGCTCCATTGTATCGGAGCTTGATGTCATGGTTCCTTTAATGTTATGCTCATAATCAGAACGATAAACATTCTGTGGGAAAGAGAACATGTTACAATCACCGTATAATGCACTGGAAATATAAAGTACAACAGCTTCAAAACTTCTAAAGAAAAAAATAAGTTTTGTATGTGATCTGGTAATGGACTTATCTGCCTCACGAATATGGTTTTATAGTTTTTAAGGTTGAAGTTAACAATAAGTCCATCGAGTGTTCACCCTAATATAGGCAAACACAATTATTTGGGGTGAAATGATAAAGAACTATTACAGAGATTCAAGAGAAGCTATCATCAGAAAATCTCCTAAACATGTTTTAGTGGTACATGCTTTTTTTTTTTATTTGTTGGCAATATGTATTTTTTCAAATTATAATCTTTACTAAAAAAACAAACAAAAATTAGTAATCTTGCAATTTTTACGTTGCCACTGGGGCTATTTTAGACTTGTGTGTCTGTCAAAGGGTAAGGAGGTGTGTCTGTCAAAGAGTAAGGAGGTGTGTATGTCAAAGAGTAAGGAGGTGTGTCTGTCAAAGGGTAAGGAGGTGAGTCTGTCAAAGGGTAAGGAGGTGAGTCTGTCAAAGGGTAAGGAGGTGTGTCTGTCAAAGGATAAGGAGGTGTGTCTGTCAAAGGATAAGGAGGTGTGTCTGTCAAAGGATAAGGAGGTGTGTCTGTCAAAGGATAAGGAGGTGTGTCTGTCAAAGGATAAGAAGGTGTGTCTCTCAAAGGGTAAGAAGGTGTGTCTGTCAAAGGGTAAGGATGTGTGTCTGTCAAAGGATAAGGAGGTGTGTCTCTCAAAGGGTAAGAAGGTGTGTCTGTCAAAGGGTAAGGAGGTGCATCTGTCAAAGGATAAGGAGGTGTGTCTCTCAAAGGGTAAGAAGGTGCATCTGTCAAAGTGTAAGGATGTGTGTCTGTCAAAGGGTAAGGAGGTGCATCTGTCAAAGGGTAAGGAGGTGAGTCTGTCAAATGGTAAGGAGGTGTGTCTGTCAAAGGGTAAGGAGGTGTGTCTGTCAAAGGGTAAATTTGTAAATTTACATATAAATGGGTGTTCATATGTTAATCACCTCCAGTGCTGTGGTAGGGAGAGGAAGAACAACCCAGGGAAGACGGACTTTGGGAAGCCTACTTACATCACTGCTTTGCTTGCCACTGACGACAGCTTGAACATAAACCGGAGTCTCCATAACCGAGGAGTAATTCTTCTTCATCTCCTCGGCTTTAGCTTTGTACTTGAACTGGAAAAAAATATTTTTTATATATACAAACACAGTATATTTTATATATATCTAATATATACACACACACACATATATATACACATATATATATATATATATATATATATATATATATATATATATATATATATGCCACACAGGATACTGCTCATTGTAGCGCTTACGTCACTTTGGAGGTCATTTGCTTGCTTGGCACGTAGAATCTCAGGTGTATCCCAAACGAAGCAGCCTACTCCTTTCAACCAATGGAGGTCATCTTTATAGACAATCTAAAATGGAAGAAAGCCGAAGAAGGGTTTAGTATGCCATCAAATACTCCGACAAAGAGGAATCCATTGAGGAATAGCAGTTAAACGATACTTACATCACTCAGCTGGTCGTTGACCTTGCGGGCGTGGACGTAGAGCTGGAGGTCAGGCAGGCAGATCCATTCGTGGAGATACTTCCTGTAGTCGATCTCGCTCACTTTACTTTGTGTTTCTCGGGCAGAGACAATGTCCATCATGTCTGGAGCGATGTGAATCTTAGCTTTGTTCTTTTCATAGGTCTCTCGGTACAGACGCTACGAAGAGAACATCCGGATGAACAAGGTGTTGTGTCAAATATTGTTGACATTTTACAATTTTTAAAAATTGCATCAGAGTATCTCAACTAAAAGATGAGGCAAGTGTATTTAAAAATATGCCACCGTTTAGTGTATACAGCTCCTAAGCAGTCAAGAAGGAGTCTTGGTTATGTTTGCATATACATAGGTCTGTATACGAGCTGTAGACAAAAAAAACGTCCGTATACCTCTTAAACAAGTTTTTTTTAGCTTGATCCGTGGAATTGGAGAAATACATTAGATGACCGTTCGCTGATAATTCTCTCTGAACTTTTTGCTACACATATAGCTGACAAAGTGCATACACTTCAATATGTGTTGTGAATGTTAGTTATGTTTTGGCTGCTGGGAGACTTCCTCCCGTGGCCAGGAATGGTTTGGACTTGGACCAGGTGTGTTGTGCAATGGGCGTTTCCTTTGCTAACTCTCTGGTTATTTAAATCCTGTTCTGTTAGCAGCGATGCCGGATGTCAGTTGTTCTTTGTATCACCAGCCTGCTTCATTCTGCTCCACACCACATCTACCCCAGATAAGTGCTTGTTCTTTATTTATTGTTCGGTTCTTTTGCTCTTTTCTGGGTTTGTCACTTGCTGTGGTTGTTTTCAGTTTTGTTTGGAGTATAGCTCCTTTGGGTCCATGTGTTGTGGCTTCTGACATTCATGCGGACAGGTTGGTTCGCGCCTTCCATCATGCTCATCCCGAGCGACCCGGTGGCGTTGGTGAGGATTCGGTGACCCCTCCTCAAGGGGGGGGTACTGTTGTGAATGTTAGTTATGTTTTGGCTGCTGGGAGGCTCCCTCTGGTGGCCAGGAATGGTTTGGACTTGGACCAGGTGTGTTATGCAATGGGCGTTTCCTTTGCTAACTCTCTGCTTATTTAAATCCTGGTCTGTTAGCAGGCGATGCCGGATGTCAGTTGTTCTTTGTATCACCAGCCTGCTTCATTCTGCTCCACACCACATCTACCTCAGATACGTGCTTGCTCTTTATTTATTGTTCGGTTCTTTTGCTCTTTTCTGGGTTTGTCACTTGCTGTGGTTGTTTTCAGTTTATTTGCATGCAGGGATTTCTCCCCTCAGTTGCTTGGCTGGGGAACTCCCTGCAGTTCTGTTTGGAGTATAGCTCCTTTGGGTCCATGTGTCTGTGGCTTGTTGAATTTGTTGTGATTCTTGTTTTCTGTTCATTGGTATGACAAAAGCACCTGGTATAGGACAGAGTTCAGATCGTGCAATCTGAGGGCCTTTTTGTACCAGGAATTTGGATTTTTGCAGGGTTTTTCTCTGGCCACCATCAGTCCCCTTCCTGTCCTTTCCTATTTTAGTCAGTGGGGGCCTCACCTTTTGCTAATCCTGTCATCTATCTGTGTATTGTGTTTTTCCTATATCACCGCAGTCTTTGAATGTGGGGGGCTTGCTATTCTTGTCTATTTTCTGAGGCAGAGAGTTATTCATCTTTCCTTCCTTTAGGATAGTTAGTTCTCCGGCTGGGTTCGCGGTGCACAGGATGTTAGTTCACCCCTCGGCTACTTCTAGTTGTGATGGTTAGCAAGGGGATGGTGGCCAGATTAGTTGCCAATGCTATTGTCACCTTTTAGCAATGATTTGTGGTGGTCTTCCATGGTTCCGGATCATAACAAATATGGAAGTGGCGTTGTTTTTGTATACAACAGTTGCAGGCTTATACTGCGGGACTGTGTTGAGCAGATGATACTGCGTTCAATGTTGAGTTAGTTAAAGGAAATCTGTCACCAGGTTTGTGCTTCTCCATCTGAGCGCAGTATAATGTAGAGACAGAAACCCTGATTCCAGCGATGTGTCACTTACTGAGCTGTTTGCTGTCATTATGATAAAACCAATATTTTCTCTGCTGTGGATCTAGCAGTTATACAGAACTCATGAATATGCTAGACTACCAAGTAGTCCTCTAGTGATAATGTCCTGCTGATTAAACACTGATTTTATCAAAACTACACTAAGCAGCCCAGTAAGTGACACATCGCTGGAATCAGGGTCTCTGCCCATACATTATGCTGCTCTCAGATTAGGTGGCATAAAATCTGGAGACAGAATCCCTTTAATACTGTACTGTGTGATCTCTCTGGTTTGTGTAAGTGCCAATTCCATCTAGTAATCTGAAGGATTCTGCTGAAAGTTGAAATCTGCAATAAAATCAAAACTCTTTATGGCTGACCTTGTCAAATTGTTGGGTTTGGACAACTTTCATTGATTTGATGTGGTGCATAAATAACAGTATTGATCCTTGAAAATGTAATAAACCCACAACCATAACCCAAATTAAGGCATACTCACATCCAGAGGAAGCTTGCCCACTCGGAGGCATCTTGCGGTGCTGGGATCATCCTGAATACCTTTTGGTAGAGTGTAGAGAGCCTTAAACTTCTCATATTCTTCACGGTACTTCGTCTAGACGAGACAATGGTGGACATTGTATCACATATATGATCAGGAATATACACAATCATTGGCCTTGTTTTCAGATACGCATGCTTACTGTGCTGGCAATGTGCTTGTTCTGCTTAGCGAAGGCCAAGGCCACTGAGTCTGGAGGAAGCTGGTAGCTTGTGGCTTTGATGCTATCCCAGGATTTCTTGTACAAGTTCTGAGGATTAAAAGACATTTCATGGATTATCGTGAAGGATAAATTCCATATTTATCCGTCGTACATCACACATTCTATAGGAGAACATACGCTGCTGAAGAGATCCTTTAGACTCTGGGTACGATCGTAATCTACGGTTTCCAAGACTGTTGTGTACTTATCCTTGTTCTTGTTGAAATCCTCTTTGTACTTGAGCTGAATGGAAGAGACAAGACGATCACGAGATAAGAAGATCATTGAGACAAACAATAAATACTAATTACCGCTAATCGGATACTCACATCGCTTGCATTGATGGCGCTTTGGACAGCCGTGACGTACACTGGGGTATCAGTGACAACACTGTAGTTCTTAAAGTTTTCTTTGCCGGCACTGGTGTACTTGGCCTAGAAAAAAAATTAAAAAAATCCAAAGACCATAGTATAAATAAAAGAAAATTCATTTAAAGGGGTGCTCTCAGTTCAGACATGTCTAAGACATCTCAGCATTTTTGGTACCCCAACTCCCACTTGTGTCATGCATTGGACTCCTGCCACGGCATCTTTTGTGCTGTGACGTACAGTTATGCTCTCCTGTGGAGCAGGTGTTTGCCGGTTTCTCCGTGCAGAGCATTTTGCCTTGATGCTCTGCTGTCTTGCACTCTTGTGGATGAGTTGCTTCTCCGCACTGGGTCCTATGCTGGTGTTGGGTGGGGCTTGCTCACATGCTACGCATTTCGGGTGATTGCTTTGCTTTATTAGGGAGTGTGCTCGGCCGGAACGACGGCAGTCGTATTTCCTGTTCTGCACTAAGTGCTTGGCTCCTGTTGTGTCTTGTTATCTGACCTCGGCTACTTGAACCTGGACTGTTATTGACTCTGATCTGCCTACCCCCATGGACCTTGTCGTTACCTTCTGGCTTCTGACCTCGGACCTCCTCCTGACCACGTCCCCACCTGCTCCTTGAATTCTATACGTACTCTCCTGGTATCCTGACTCTCGGCTTGCATCTTGACCTCGTTTCTACCTGTTCCCTGTGTTCTGTCGAGTCCTCTTGGTTACTAATCCCGGCTTGTCTGACTTTCCCTCTGCTCTCTCAGTACACTAGTACTTCCAGCGCCATCTAGTTACTAACTTCATACTACGCCACACAGTGTCTATTTTCCTACCTTCCCATCCAGCGCCACCTAGTGACTAGTATCACACTACTCCATAGTGCCAAGCATTACAACTCCAAATTATCTGATATTAATGACCTATCCTACGAATAGATGATCAATAATTAAGTCTAAGACAACTCCAATTATATAAAAAATACAACCCTAAGGTACGACTTACTTGACTCTGAAGATTATAGGAATTCTTAGCAAGTAAGATCTCTGGAGTGTCCCACACGTAACAACCAATACCCTTGAGCCATGTTAGGTCTTCCTTGTAGAGAACCTACAAAGAAAATAATAAAAAATAAGCAATTAATAAAAATATATACCGTATATTTATTTTGAAATGTTAACAGAAATATAGGAATGTTAAGTATTTTGTTACATACATCGCTTAAGATTTCATTGGCCTTCTTGGCGTGAATGACCTTCTGCTCGTCAGGTAGACATGTCCATTCATGGAGATAGCGGCGATATTCAATGTCACTAAGGATCTGCTGGCATTTCTTGGCCAGGACGTTGTTAAGCATGTCACTTGGAATATTGATCTTGGTCTTGTTGTCTTCGTAATTCTTCTTGTAGGCCAGCTAGTAATAAAAAAAGTAAAGATAAAAGGATAAAACCTCCAAAATAACTAAGATTGGGGAACATTTATAGACAATTAATTGATATTTGGTCATTGATGCCTATAGGCCATATGAGGATTTGTTTTCTACGGGATGAAGTCTCCTTTCGAATGATACTATTTATTTTACCATATGCCATATTGAAAGATTGGAAAAACTTTCCAAGGCAGGTGAAATGGTAACTTATTTCTTCTAAACATTGGTACATAATGTAGAGCAACAGGGGAGACAAATAGCGGAAAAATAGAGTCTTATCTCTGATGGAAAAGGTGTACTAATCAAGAAACGTGCTCACCTGAAAAAGTTGTGAAAGTTATAACTATTGAAGAAACATGAAATGGAGACAACACTGGAGAGAATGGGTTAATCCACACTGGCATAGGGAATGGAGACCACAAAAAAAACAGATCATGGATAGGGATTTATTGTCAATGCGTTTCGGAGTAAAAACAACTTCTTCTTCAGGACAATCATAGTCATCACGTTTCGGGAAAAAACAACTTCTTCAGGATAAAAATTGTGATTTTCCTGAAGATGTTTTTACTCCGAAACTTGTTGACAATGATTGTCGTGAAGAAGGAGTTGTTTTAACTCCGAAACACATTGACAATGAGTGTCCTGAAGACAGAATTGTTTTTATTCTGAAACGCATTGATAATGATTTTCCTGAAGGAATTGTTTTTACTCCGAAACGCGTTGACAATGATCATCCTGAAGTTGTTCTTACTCCGAAACGCTTTGAGAATGATCGTCCTGAAGGAGTTGTTTTTACTCTGAAACGCGTTGACAATGATTGTCCTGAAGAAGGAGTTGTTTTTACTCTGAAACGAATTGACAATGATCATCCTGAAGAAGGAGTTGTTTTTACTCCAAAACACATTGACAATAATTGTCCTTATGGAGTTTTTACTCCGAAACTTGTTGTCAATGATTGTAATGAAGAAGGAGTTGTTTTTACTCTGAAACGCGTTGACAATGAACATCCTGAAGTAGTTGTTTTTACTCTGAAACGAGTTGACAATAATTGTCCTTAAGGAGTTTTTACTCTGAAACGCGTTGACAATAATTGTCCTTAAGGAGTTTTTACTCCAAAACGCATTGACAATGATTGTCCTTAAGGAGTTTTTACTCCAAAATGCGTTGACAATGATTGTCCTGAAGAAGGAGATGTTATTACTCCAAAACGTGTTGACAATAATTGTCCTGAAGAAGGAGGAGTTTTTACTCCGAAACGCGTTGAAAATGATCATCTTGAAGGAGTTGTTTTTACTCCGAAACGCGTTGACAATGGCCATCCTAAAGGAGTTGCTTTTACTCCGAAATGGCTTGACCCTAAATCTCTATCCAGGATAAGGTTTTCTTGGTCTCCATTGCTACAGCAGCGTGGATTAACCTCTTCTCTCTAGTGTTCAACACATTGGTACATGGCACAAACTGTTATCTTGACTGAATGTCATCAATGGAAATGTATTGATGTGCAAAATATGTGGGATTCGATGAAGGTTCAAAATTGTCAAAAAGTAAAAAAAAAAAATCTTACCACGCTCTTCATCTTTTGGAAAGCCAAAGAATGCACAACACTAGGGAAATCTCCAACTTGGGAACCAGCAAGATAGTGACCTTTTTCCTTTTCATAATGCTCTTTGTATTTTACCTGTGAACCAAGGTTGATACATGTATTTTACAATCTGATATGATAGTAAGATGTGAGATATATATGTAATGTGAAACTTACGTCACTAGAAACAAGCTTAGCGTGTTTGGCACCGACGATGGGTATGTAATGGGCATCCAATTGGTAGCCTAGCGCTTTAGTGCTATCCCAGGAATCTTTGTACAGTTTCTAAAAAGCAAGAAAAAATAAACAGATATAAAGTTTATCAATAACATTATTTATTGACAAAGGTTAATAATTTTTTACTAAAGAGAGAAAAAATGGAGACGCTTTATACAAAAAAAAATTATCCCTAGAAGATACTAATAAAGCAGAAACCTGATAAGAAATGGTTAAAAACTAGATGACAAAAAAAAAATGTCGCCGTTCACAATATACTAGTTTATTTTGTGAAGGAACTTGTATATAAAAACAAAATAAAGAATTTCCCAAAAAAAAAAATGTAAACAATTTCCTAAAGAAATTTGGAATATCACATCATGTGAGAGAATATGATTGGGCGGATAATGGTACGTAATATATAACAAAATACTAAAAAGTGTAGAAATGGGAAAACATTCAGATTAGTCAAAGGTGACATATTGAGATGGGAAAAAAGAAGAAAAGTAGGTTTGTTCATTTGTAATTTGGAAGGACTGTCACTTGCTGACTGTGGCAAGTGACATTGTAGTGTCTGACACTCCGTCCAATGGTTTCTCTGGTGTTACTGATCAACTCAGGCAGACCCGGTCGTCGACAGGCTAGCAAGAGTTAACCTCCGCTAGTCTGCTTGTTAGGTTTCTTTGATCACATGTTGTAAGAAAGCCAATCACATCTGCTCCTCTCATTTTTAGGCTGGAGAAAGTTAGTTTGTGCTTGGTGTTGTTATGAAGTTACACTTAAGGCCACTTTACACGCTGCGATATCGGTACCGATATCGCCAGCGTGGGTACCCGCCCCCATCGGTTGTGCGACACGGGCAAATTGCTGCCCGTGGTGCACAACATCGCCCGGACCCGTCACACTACTTACCTGCTCTGCGACGTCGCTGTGATCGGCAAACCACCTCCTTGCTAAGGGGGCAGTCCATGCGGCGTCACAGCGACGTCACTAAGCGGCCGCCCAATCAAAGCGGAGGGGCGGAGATCAGCGGGATGTAACATCCCGCCCACCTTCTTCCTTCCTCATTGCGGGCGGCGGCAGGTAAGGTGAGGTTCCTCGTTCCTGCGGCGTCACACGGAGCGATGTGTGCTGCCGCAGGAGCGACGAACTACATCGTACACGCTGCAGCAGCGATATTTGAGAAGGGACCCCCATGTCACCAATGAGCGATTTTGAATGTTTTTGCGACGATGCAAAATCGCTCACAGGTGTCACACACAACGACATCGCTAATGCAGCCGGATGTGCGTCACAAATTCCGTGACCCCAACGACATCGCATTAGCGATGTCGTAGCATGTAAAGCGGCCTTTAGTCTTGATTTGCTGTCTGCTCATTCATAGACAGGCTAGCAAGAGTCAACCTCTGCTAGCCTGCTTATTATGTTATAAGGAAGCCAATCACTTCTGCAACTCATTTTTAGGCTGGAGGAAACCTTCTACCTGTGCCAACTATAGTTTATGCTGTGTTGGTCTGTGAGTTGCGGTGTGCCAGACTTGCTGGAGAAAAAGTTAGTTTGTGCTTGGTGTTGTTATGAAGTTACACTTAGTCTTGATTTGCTGTCTGCTTATTCATAGACAGGCTAGCAAGACTCAACCTCTGCTAGCCTACTTATTAGGGTTATGTTATAAGTAAGCCAATCACTTCTGCAACTCTCATTTTTAGGCTGGAGGAAACCTTCTACCTATGCCAACTATAGTTTATGCTGTGCTGGTCTGTGATTTGGGGTGTGCCAGACTTGCTGGAGAAAGAGTTAGTTTGTGCTTGGTGTTGTTATGGAATTATTCTTCATCTTGACCTGCTGTCTGCTCATTCATAGACAGGCTAGCAAGAGTCAACCTCTGCTAGCCTGCTTGTTAGGCTTATGGTGCAAGGAAGCCAATCACATCTGCTCCTCTCATTTTTAGGCTGGAGGAAATCGTCCACCTATGCCAACTATAGTTTATGCTGTGTTGGTGTGTGACTTGTGGTGTCCCAGACTTGCTGGAGAAAGAGTTTGTTTGTGCTTGGTGTTGTTATAGAGTTACCCTTCGTCTTGACCTATTGTCTGCTCATTCATAGACAGTCTGGCAAGAGTCAACCTCTGCTAGCCTGCTTGATAGGCTTATGTTGTAAGGAAGCCAATCACTTCTGCAACTCTCATTTTTAGGCTGTAGGAAATCTTCTTCCTATGCCAACTATAGTTTATGCTGTGCTGGTCTATGTGTTGTGGTGTCCCAGACTTGCTGGATAAAGAGTTGCTTTGTGCTTGGTGCTTTTGTGGGGTTACTCGTCATCTTGTTGTTTCCACCCTGCTCTTGTTTTCTTCCTAATCTCTTGTTGTCTTATACCTCTGTGTGCATGCTTTATGAGAGTTTTGGTTTTCCCTGTTTATCTATTTCTGTGAATTAAATCACACTCCTGTCCCTGCCGCCCCAGGGGGAGGGGGTTGGGGTATAAGATTAAGGCTGGCCAGGTGCAGGGCCAGGAACGAGACTCAGACATCCCCACCATTAGGGGTATCTCTAAGAATAGGGATAGCACAGGGCCCCCGCAAGTCTGAGGGTCAGATTAAATCACACTCCTGTCCCTGCCCCCCAGGGGGAGGGTATAAGAATAGGGCTGGTCAGGAGCAGGGCCGGGAAGGAGACTCAGACACCCCCACCATTAGGGGTATCTCTAAGAATAGGGTTAGCACAAGGCCCCCGCAAGTCTGAGGGTCAGATTAGGGGCCTCTGGTTTCCCGCTATCCCCATAGTTCTTTGTGACAAGATCATTATTATTTTCCAATATTTATACATAACAGCATAGATCTATCCGTCTTTAGAGGACTTACATCGCTGGTCAGTTTGGACATCTCTCTAGAGTGCGAGAGTTGAGGAGTGTCTGGGGAGCCGATGTAATGGCCTTTCTCCAAGTTGAAGGTTTCTTTGTATTTCAGCTACAGAAACAAAGAGATTGGAATAATAAATTTGTGAGATAGATGCACAGATATTAGATATGAAATTCATTCATATTGGATATCCAAATCATGAAAATAGTAAATAAAACAATACAAAAAACCCAACTCACATCACTTTGGTTGATGGCGTTCATTTTGGCCAGCACAACATATGGTGGGTCCACAACATGGGTGAATTTTGCAAAGTTGTTTTGGGCGTCAATCTTATAATGTCTCTATAGTGAGAAGAAAAAAAGCAAAATACAAAAAAAGAATAATCAGAAGACAATGATAACCCATCAATGTTCACTAATTTTATTAGTAATTACCATCAGAAAGTATTAATTACATTGTATGTTATGGGGTTTAAATCAGTATTAAATATGATGGGATAACTAAAAATTTTGGCCCCAATATTCGATCATGAGGTCCACTTTTAAGGGAACATGTCATCAAAAATACATAAAAAACTGATAAAACAAAACAATTTTTTAATACAATTTTAGGTGGTCATCTCAAAGAGGTTTCTCCATCTATAAAACCAAAGATGAAGCGTTCATACGCACCTCATTGACAAGTTCTTGAGCTTTCCTCACTTTCTGGTGCTCTACGGAGTCTAATGGAACCCATCCGCAACCACGAATCCATTCCAGGTCAGATTTGTAGACACTCTGGAGTAACAAACAGTATGATGAGTAATTATTAAGGTATAAAAGGCAAAATAAAATGTTGAAGAAAACCTCCATAACTCACATCACTCTGCAGGTCATAAGCCTTCCTGGCTTGTATGCAATCGTTCTGGTCAGGGTGGCATGTCCATTGGTGAAGGTAATGACGGTAGTCAATACCACTGGCTAAGCTCTGCCCTTGCTTCGCTGTTTCCAGTGTTACCATGTCTTTAGGAATATGGATTTTCGACTTGGTCTTCTCGTAAAGCTTTTTGTATTCTCTATCATTCTGGATCAGGTTGGCATGTTTGAACCATTTAAGTTTGGGATCGGCTTCAAAATTTGGAACGCCAACGTAGTGACCTCTCTGTTTGATGTGCTCAGCTTTGTACTTAACCTAAAAACAAATACAGAGGATATAAAATAATAGGTTAAGTATTTGTATGAGCATACATTTAAGCAATATCTTCCTTGCCTATTCTCCAACTAGGGCTGGTAGAGGAGGTGAGGGTGCATGGACCCTCTGGTCAACAAACCCTTCTTTTTTCAAAAGCTCAAAGGAACAACAACAACTTTATCTTACTGTAGGAGTATGATGGAGAATATAAACCAAGAAAAGGCCTATTTTTATTATTCCTAAGAAGACCTGTTATGCAGGACAGCACACAAGGCAGAACCACCACTATGAACCCCCTCCTATAGGCCTAGGCTTGACTGCCAAACCTTTACTTAATTGGGAGAAAAGTTGATCTATTGGGTACAATAGAGTTTTTGTCAGGGGTGTAACTACATGACCACGTAGGCTAGTGATGCTCAAATGGTTCTGTTTTTTCCCCATATGGGTTGGCCAATACTAATGAAGACCCATGATAATTGGGGGCCTGTTGGAGACTTTGCATTGGGGCCACCATACTTTAGATTACACCCCTTGGTTTTTGGTTGCTTTGCCTGTCAGTCACTTTTAGGCTATATAATTTTAGCTTGTAGCTTACAAGGGGCTCTTTTTGAGATATATCTGTGGCTGGATGAGCTTTTGTGGAAAGGGGAAAAGGTATGTAGAACAATGGCTATTTTTGAAAATTTCAATAATAATATAACGATAATAGCGATATCGCTGCCGATCGCAGCCGCCCCCGTCGCTTGTGCGTCACGGGCAAATCGCTGCCCGTGGCGCACAATATCGTTAGTCCCCGTCACACATACTTACCTGCTTAGCGACGTCGCTGTGGACGGCAAACTGCCTCTTTTCTAAGGGGGCGGTTCGTGCAGCGTCACAGCGACGTCACACGGCAGGCGTCCAATTGAAGCGGAGGGGCGGAGAGCAGCCGCAGGAAAGTCGCATCCACCTCGTTACCGGAGGACGCAGGTACGGTGTTGTTCGTCATTCCTGGGGTGTCACACGTAGCGATGTGTGCTGCCTCAGGAACACCGACCAACCTGCGTCCTGCAACAGCAACGATATTTGGGATTAGAACAGCGTGTCAACGATCAACGTTTAGGTGAGTAATTTTGATCGTTAGCAATCGTTCGTATGTTTCACACGCAACGACTTCGCTAATGAGGCCAGATGTGCGTCACGAATTCCGTGACCCTAACAACATCTCGTTAGCGATATCGTTGCATGTAAAGCCCCCTTTACATGCACACATGGTCCCATCTCCTATGTGTGATTGCAATAGGGATTATATGGGGACTTGGGCAACAGAGTGGAGGCTAGCCATTGTGGAACACTTAAATGCATAAATTAAAAAACATGTAATAATTCTGCAATTTTGCTCAAAAATTGTTTGATAATGTGATCTCTGAGTGGATCCCCATAATGCAATGTACATAATAGATGGATGATAATTATCTCTGAGTCCTTTATTCAATAATGTGTGCTTGATGAACAGTATCACATTATTATTTCACAAATTTGAGACACCGGAAGGGATTACCTCGCTCTGAGCAATGCTGCTCTTTTTGGCATGTGTTATCTGTACAGCATCATGGGGCAATAGGTAGCCAGTTGCTTTAACTTTGTCCCATCCTTCTGTGTACAATTTCTAGAATGGAAGAAAAGAAATAAAGAACAACTTAGTTGTGATAAGATAGATAGATAGATAGATAGATAGATAGATAGATAGATAGATAGATAGAGGGATAGATAAAGTACGTACGTTATTGACATTCTTGGCTGCCTCTTTGGCAGTTATCAGCAGGGGAGTATCGGTCAGGGCTGTGTATTTTGTCTTAATGTTGTTCCAAGCTTCGTGATACTTAATCTGAAAAGAAATCCACATATGATAAGTAAAACGGCATAACTGACAAACTAATACAAAGTAAAGTTATAGTCTTGTAATAAAATTATTATACTGTCTCAGTTATGGCACAAAGAGAGAAGTATAGTGACCAGAAACTGATCAGAGATGGGACCAGATTATCTTGGGAAGTCTGGTGACATCAAGGAAGTGGATGGGAAATTAGGTAGGGCTGGTGATACCAAAGTGTCGAGACTACCAGGATAACAAGAGTACAGGATTATTTGAGCAGCGCTGGCAGGGCCGGCTCCAGGTTTCTGTGGGCCCTGGGCGAAAGAGTCTCAGTGGGCCCCATCCACACATAGACATGCACAGATACATACACATACAGGCACACGTACACATACTTATTTAAAGAAAAATTCACAAAAGCACATAAATAGACATAAATCTAGACACAGTCAAATACACTGACATACATAGATACACATCATACATACACACACACATTATTTTTATATATTTATCCTGTATATATATTTCTAATATTGGGAAGCCGGCAACAGCCTCATTCACTTCCCGGCTTGTCTAACAGACATGGCCGCACATAGGGCACACTAACACTGCTGTATATACATCACAAGAGAGGCTGGGGACAAACACAATACTGGGGGGAATACATATTACTGAGGAAAGGGGTATACAGCTCTAGAGGAGGGCAGTGACTGAGGTGGGGGGGGGCAGCTGTGAGGTGGGGGGTTGACATGCAGCTCTGGGTGTATACAGCTCTGGGGTGGGGGGGACATACAGCACCTGGGTGGAGGGGACATACAACTCTGGGGGTATAGTAGTATGCAGCCCCATATTGTGTTATGAAGCCCCCATTGTCCTCCATATAGTATTATGTATCCCCCATATGCACTATGCAGCCCCCATATAGCACAATGCAGACCCAGATAGCATTAGGCACCTTCATGTAGTATGCAGCCCCATATTGTGTTATGAAGCCCCCATTGTCCTCCATATAGTATTATGTATCCCCCATATGCACTATGCAGCACACATATAGCACAATGCAGACCCAGATAGCATTAGGCACCTTCATGTAGTATGCAGCCCCATATTGTGTTATGAAGCCCCCATTGTCCTCCATATAGTATTATGTATCCCCCATATGCACTATGCAGCACACATATAGCACAATGCAGACCCAGATAGCAATAGGCACCCTCATGTAGTACACAGCCCCTAAATACCACAGTGCAGAGCCAGATAGCATTAGGTATCCTCATGTAGTACACAGCACCTATATAACACAGTGCAGAGCCAGATAGCATTAGGTATCCTCATGTAGTACACAGCACCTATATAACACCGTGCAGAGCCAGATAGCATTAGGTATCCTCATGTAGTACACAGACCTATATAGTACAGTGCAGACCCAGACAGCACAGTGGAGAGCCAGATAGCATTAGGCACCCTCATGTAGCATACAGCTTGTATATAGCATAGCCTGTATATAGCACAGTGCAGAGCCAGATAACAGTAGGCACCCTCATGTAGAATACAGTGATTAATACTCAGTGGCGTAACTAGAGTTTGATGGGCCCTGGTGCAAAATTTGGACCGGGGCCCCCCTCCACGTACACCGACACTTAGGGTGCGGGATAATGACACTGACACTCGGGGTACAGGATAATGATGCTGACACTTGGCTCTTACCCTCAGCACCCAGGTTTCCCATGATCTGAAATCCCTCTATCAGTACCCAGCTTTCCCATGTTCTGATATCCATCTTTCCCTCAGCACCCAGCTTTCCCATAACAGAGTAAAGCTGGGTGCTGAGAGATGTATAGCAGAGCATGGGAAAGCTGGGTGCTGAGGGAAAGAGCCTTTTTCCCTCAGCACAAAACATTCCCATCCCATACTTGTATCTTTGTCCTCCTTGTATATAGATCTCCAAATACTATAATGGCCCCCGCATAGCCTTCCGTATAATATAAAGGGTCCCACATAACCCGTCATATATTATAATGCACCCCCATAGTTCTCCATGTATTATAATTCACCCCATAGTACTCCATATATTATACTGCACCACAGTCCTCCATGTTTTATAACGCACACCCATGTGTGACCATGTGTAAGGTAGGCTCCATAGTCCTCCATTTATTATAATGTAGCCTCCATAGTGCTATATGTATTATAATGTAGCGCCATAAATCATCATTTTGTATTATGCAGCCCCATACTCCTCCATGTATAATGCACCCCTAGTCCATGTATAAGGTGTCATTCATTTTGTATTATGCAGCCCCATAGACCTCCATGTATCATGCAGCCAGCACCCCCAGGCCTCCATGTGTCATGCAGCCAGCAAAATAAAAAACAAGTACCTCTCTTCTCCTTCCGACCCCTGCGACTGCGGTAGTTACGCCCCTGCCCCCATATGTCACACACCCTGCACCCCCATATCACACACACTACACCCCCATATCTCACACACCCTGCTTCCCATACAGCCTGCACCCCCATATCACACACACTACACCCCCATATCACACACACTACACCCCCATATCTCACACCCTGCTTCCCATACAGCCTGCACCCCCCATATCCCACACACACTGCTCCCCATACAGCCTGCACCCCCCATATCCCACACACACACACTGCTCCCCATACAGCCTGCACCCCCCATATCCCACACACACTGCTTCCCATACAGCCTGCACCCCCCATATCCCACACACACTGCTTCCCATACAGCCTGCACCCCCCATATCCCACACACACACACTGCTCCCCATACAGCCTGCACCCCCCATATCCCACACACACTGCTCCCCATACAGCCTGCACCCCCCATATCCCACACACACACACTGCTTCCCATACAGCCTGCACCCCCCATATCCCACACACACTGCTCCCCATACAGCCTGCACCCCCCATATCCCACACACACTGCTTCCCATACAGCCTGCACCCCCCATATCCCACACACACTGCTCCCCATACAGCCTGCACCCCCCATATCCCACACACACACACTGCTTCCCATACAGCCTGCACCCCCCATATCCCACACACACTGCTTCCCATACAGCCTGCACCCCCCATATCCCACACACACTGCTCCCCATACAGCCTGCACCCCCCATATCCCACACACACACACTGCTCCCCATACAGCCTGCACCCCCCATATCCCACACACACTGCTCCCCATACAGCCTGCACCCCCCATATCCCACACACACACACTGCTTCCCATACAGCCTGCACCCCCCATATCCCACACACACACACTGCTCCCCATACAGCCTGCACCCCCCATATCCCACACACACTGCTTCCCATACAGCCTGCACCCCCCATATCCCACACACACTGCTCCCCATACAGCCTGCACCCCCCATATCCCACACACACACACTGCTTCCCATACAGCCTGCACCCCCCATATCCCACACACACTGCTTCCCATACAGCCTGCACCCCCCATATCCCACACTCACTGCTTCCCATACAGCCTGCACCCCCCATATCCCCCACACACACACTGCTCCCCATACAGCCTGCACCCCCCATATCCCACACACACTGCTTCCCATACAGCCTGCACCCCCCATATCCCACACACCCTGCTTCCCATACAGCCTGCACCCCCCATATCCCACACACACTGCTTCCCATACAGCCTGCACCCCCCATATCCCACACACACACACTGCTTCCCATACAGCCTGCACCCCCCATATCCCACACACACTGCTCCCCATACAGCCTGCACCCCCCATATCCCACACACACACACTGCTTCCCATACAGCCTGCACCCCCCATATCCCACACACACTGCTTCCCATACAGCCTGCACCCCCCATATCCCACACTCACTGCTTCCCATACAGCCTGCACCCCCCATATCCCACACACACACACACTGCTCCCCATACAGCCTGCACCCCCCATATCCCACACACACTGCTTCCCATACAGCCTGCACCCCCCATATCCCACACACCCTGCTTCCCATACAGCCTGCACCCCCCATATCCCACACACACTGCTTCCCATACAGCCTGCACCCCCCATATCCCACACACACACACTGCTTCCCATACAGCCTGCACCCCCCATATCCCACACACACTGCTCCCCATACAGCCTGCACCCCCCATATCCCACACACACACACTGCTTCCCATACAGCCTGCACCCCCCATATCCCACACACACTGCTTCCCATACAGCCTGCACCCCCCATATCCCACACACACACACTGCTCCCCATACAGCCTGCACCCCCCATATCCCACACACACACACTGCTTCCCATACAGCCTGCACCCCCCCAGATCTCACACATACTGCTTCCCATACAGCCTGCACCCCCCATATCCCACACACACACACTGCTTCCCATACAGCCTGCACCCCCCCAGATCTCACACACACTGCTCCCCATACAGCCTGCACCCCCCATATCCCACACACACACACTGCTTCCCATACAGCCTGCACCCCCCCAGATCTCACACACACTGCTCCCCATACAGCCTGCACCCCCCATATCCCACACACACACACTGCTTCCCATACAGCCTGCACCCCCCAGATCTCACACACTACACCCCCATATGTCACATACCCTGCTGCCCATACAGCCTGCACCCCCCATATCACACACAATACACCCCCATATCACACACACCCTGCCTACATATCTCACCCTGCCTGTACCCCAACTTACCCCTCTCAAACACTGTGCACCCCTTCACATGCTTCTGTCACAGTCTGCAGCCCTCATATGCCCCTCACCCTGCAGCCCCCCCCTCATGTCCCCTCTTTTCTTATTACCAGTCATCATGTGTCCATGTCTCCTTCAGTATCTTGCTTTCTGCCCGGCCTCCTGTGTCTCCTCCCACACAGTCACATGGGCGTGACATCATCGCAGGTCCTGCAGGATGGAGATTCCGTCTGCTGTGCAGGTCAGGAGCACTCCTGCAGCTCAGACATGGCTGGTGCCTCTCCAGGTCAGGGGCCCCTCTACTGACACTGGGCTCCCCTGACTCACAGGCCGGCCACTACACAGCAGCACTACACATAGACGCAGAGCGGCTGCCGGGCCCCTATGTGTACTAGTGCCGCTGTGTAGTGGCCGGCCTGTGAGTCAGGGGAGCCCAGTGTCAGTAGAGGGGCGGCTCACGTCTCCTCGTTCCCCCGCTGCTGTCGCTCGCTCTCAGCAGGCGCGCAGTGATGACGTCACCGCGGTCCTCTGCAGAGCTGTCAGAAGAACGCCGACAGTCACAGCGGGGAGAATGATAAGAGAGAGAGCGCCGCTCACTCTCATCATTGCTCTCAATTGTATCGGCACCTGCGATGCCGATGCAATTGAAAGCTCGATCCTCGGCAGGGGGAGGTGACAGCGCGGCCACCGGGCCCCCCTGAGTAGCGGTGCGCCACTCCTGCCACCGCGAGTGGGCCCCCCCGGCAGCTCAGGGCCCCGGCATTTGACCGGGTTTGCCGGGTGCTGGCGCCGGCCCTGAGCGCTGGCAACGTCTGAATAGGAGGCTGAGTTATTTGGGAAGGTTGGTGAAATGAGAGTTAAAAAATAAAGTTTTCTGGTGAGGACTGGTGATATTTGAGCAAGAGTGTAGGGATGGCAGTTATGTGGGTGGGATTGGTAACATCAGAGTGTAGGTATGAGGTTGTCTCGGAAGGGTTGTTGACATCAGAGTGTAGGCAAGGGGGTTATCTGTGGAGGGTTGGTGACATCAGAGTATGGGGATGGGCATATCTGAGAAAGATTGGTGAAATCAGAGTGTTGGGATGACTTATCTGGGAAGGGTTGGTGACATCAAAGTGTTGGGATGATGGCTATCTGGGAAGGGTTGGTGAAATCAGAGTGTTGGGACGGAGGTTATCAGGGAAGGGTTGGTGACATCAAAGTGTAGGGTTGATGGTTATGTGGGAAGGCTAGGTGACATCAGAGTGTAGGGATGACGGTTATCTGGGAAGCGTTCGTGACCTCAAAATGTTGGGATGGTGGTTATCTGGGAAGGGTTGGTGACATCAAAGTGTTGGGATGGTGGTTATCTGGGAAAGGTTGGTGACATCAGGGTGTTGGGATGACTGTTATCTGGGAAGGGTTGGTGACATCAGGGTGTTGGGATGACGGTTATCTGGGAAGGGTTGGTGACATCAGGGTGTTGGGATGACGGTTATCTGGGAAGGGTTGGTGACATCAGGGTGTTGGGATGATGGTTATCTGGGAAGGGTTGGTGACATCAAAGTGTTGGGATGACGGTAAACTGGGAAGGATTGGTGAAATCAGAGTATTGGGATAATGGTTATCTGAGAAGAGTTGGTGACATCAGAGTGTAGGGATGGAGGTTATCTGTGGAGGGTTGGTGACATCAAGGTATTGGGATGACAGTTATCTGGGAATATTGATAAGTAAGAGTAAGGAGGTGGGTTTATCTGGATAGGGTTGGTGACATCACAGTTAGGAGGTATGGAGTCATTGGGAAAACTAGTGATGCCACTACCCAGGTCAAGTCCCAGATTGTCAAGTATACTCTAATGCTCGCAGGAAATTATGGAGCCAAAAACTTACTCTAAATACAGTATATTACTAAATAAAGATATATAACATTCTTTCTGAAATATACTTACATCACTCAGGATATCTGCACTTTGCTTAGCTGTGACATAGTCCACCCTGTCACTGACGGCTGTGAACTTCACAGAGTCGGGTTTAGTTCTATACTTCTTCTGCAAATAAAACAAAAATTGGGAAGTGTCCATCAATGTCTTAGGAATTTCTATTATTTCATGAAATATTAAGGAATAGGAAGAATAAACTGTACCTCGCTTATAATGTCTTGGGCATACTTAACCTTCTTAACATCTTGAGACTCATTTGGGAACCAACCAATTCCACGGAGCCACTCCAGGTCTGACTTATACAGTGCCTGCAAGTAGAGGAGAATATAAATATATAGTATAGGCAAATACAAGCCCAGCATCTCTGAAGGTGCTAATCACCAGGCTTAATCCTGCAATAATGCAGCTTTTTTACTAGACAACACACTATAGGATGACATTTTCTGTTTTTCTGCTTTACTTTTTAGCCTGAGCCATGGTGAGCAGAGTCATCTCATTTGTATTACAGAGTTGACTCTTTTGTAGTAGTTGGAGGCTTAGATAAGGTAAAAAAAAAACTGTGACGCTATACCACTAGGGGTAACAAGTGCACTTGAATGGGATGTTAAGCACCTAAGTGTAAGGAGGTGCCTGCTCGCTAGAGATTGCTAGTACCCTAGTGATGAAGGTCAGTAGCGTAGTAGACCAAGCCAAGTCACAAGCTGGGAGGTGACGTCAGTACAGAGGGAGCAAGAGAAGCTGAGGGTCAGTAAGCCAAGAAGTAGCGTCAAGTACAGAAGGGGATCAGAGCCAAGGTCAGAGTACAAACCAAGGTCGGAAGCCAAGAGGTGTCGACACGTAAGTAACAGAGGAGACAGCAAAGCCGGAGTCACAAAGCTAGCCCAAGGTCAGGGATGCAGGGAGTTGAGTCTGAGAGGGAGAGGAGAGGGAATGGAATGGAGGACAAGGTCAGGACAAACTCATGGGAACCATAAATGCACACTGCCAAGCAGGAACTATTACTGCCGGCGTTCCGGCAGAGCGATGACCTGGAACGAGGCACTAACGAATAGGGCCCTCCCACCGGGCCTAGATCCGGAACATACAGTCCACAGCAAAACACACAAAAACGCATTTGCTCTACAAGATGGCAGAGCCACAAATAAGAATCATGACAAAAACTATGCACACAAAAATTAGCTCTGAAGTTCCCCTGCCACTTGCTTTCCCGGGAAGGGCACCTTCTGGAAACTTTATTAGTTTGTGGAAAGTGTTCTGTCAATCAAAACAGCCAAAGATGTTAAACTTACATCACTCTGGAGGTCGTAGGCCTTTCTAGCTTGAATGACGTCATTCTGATCTGGCAGACATGTCCATTGGTGCAAGTAGCGCTTGTAATTAATGTCCGTGACCAATGTCTGACACAGCTTGGCCTGAACAATGGAGACCATGTCTACGGGTAGGTTCAACTTTGTCTTTGACTTCTCAAAGTCCTTCTTGTATAACAGGTCACTGGGAAGTTTAGATGCCTTCAAATTCCAGGCCAGCTTGTTGTCATCGTGAGCCGTGGGCGTTCCGACGTAGTGACCCTTCTGCTTCTCGTGGGCTAACTTGTATTTATACTGTAGGCGTCAATGAAAAAAAAGGGACGTTGCAAAAATTAAGAATTTAGTTGATCAAACCTAGAATTTCACAATCCAAATATTAGGTCTGAAGAATTCCAAAAAAAATAATTATAAATGATATCTTATGATTCAGTATATGATATAATGGATATAAGACTCATGATTCAGTATATGATATAATGGATATAAGACTCATGATTCAGTATATGATATAATGGATATAAGACTCATGATTCAGTATATGATATAATGGATGATTCAGTATATGATATAATGGATATAACACTCACATCACTTGCAATCTCTCTTGAGGCTTTGGCGGCTTTGATGGCAATGGCATCAGACTTGAGGTCATAGATCATCTTCACCTTATCCCAGCCTTCTCTGTAAAGTTTCTGAAATTGGAAAGATCATTGTTAAGAACATAAGCAGAAGGATACTTATGTTTACATGAGGAATAGCCATTTAGTGACTTGTGTTCTGCATGTTCACCAGTTTTCACATCAGCATGCTCTATTTCCTAATTTGCAGTTGACTCCCAGCTAGTGGATGGAAACTAGCGGCCATGATGTCTCCCAGACACGGCACACACAGAAGGATTCCTGATCTTCATTCCTTATCACACAGATATAATCAGCAGATGTGTGGATGACGTTGTACATCAGTACTTAGCAGTGTATATATAAATCCTGCTCCGTGGTACCTTGTTAGGAAGCTCAGCACGATCTTCCTGTGTCTCCACCTGCCTGTTTCTTCACTCTGCTCCCCCTCTTCCCATCACCATATAGTAAAAAGGCTGTGTAACCTGACACCACAGGGGGATGGTAGTCTTCTTTATTTGAGCAAGAAAGTTAAGCTGTTTTTTTGTTCCAAAGTGGATAATAAGCACAGAAGGCGGAAAGGAGGAAGTGGCTCATAAGTGAGGAAAGAAGAAGACATCACCACTTGTGAAAGACGGATTCTGTGTTAACTACTGTATATAGAGTTGTCTGTCATTGCACAGGAGGAGGAGGTGAGCTGTGACATCACCTATTGTGAATGGCTGATCCTGTGTTATCTACTGTATATAGAGGAGTTATCAGTCATTTTACAGGAAAGGGAGGAGGTGAGCTGTGACATCACTTTTTGGAAATGGTGGATCTTACTTTATAGAGAGGTATGATCATTCATTATACAGGAGGAGGATATGAGTTATGATATCACTTATTGTCAATGTGAATTCTGCGTGATCACTTGTGAATAGAGGTGTTATCAGTCATTGTACAGGAGGGGCAGGAGGTGAGCTGTGACATCCCATATTGTGAATAGTGGATCTCATGTTATCTACTGTATATAGAGGTGTTATCAGTCAATTTTCAGGAGGGGAGGAGGTGAGCTGTGACATCACCTATTGTGAATGGTGGATTCTGTGTGATCAATTGTCTATAGAGGTGTTATCAGTCATTGTACAGGAGGAGGTGAGCTGTGACATCCCATATTGTGAATGGTGGATCCCATGTTATCTACTGTATATAGAGGTGTTATCAGTCATTGTACAGGAGGGGGAGGAGGTGAGCTGTGACATCACCTATTGTAAATGGTGGATCTTGAGTAATTTACTGTATATAACAGTATCAGTCATTATACAGGAGGAGGGGAGCTGTGACATCACCTATTCTAAATGGTGGCTCTTACTGTATACAGAGGTGTTATCTTTAATTGCAGTCATGCAGGTGATGATAATGAGAGTGCTTAACCTTTGACCGGCTGAATAGGTACAATTGTAACTATTCCGTTTTAAAATTGCAATACATTTTTTTTTCCAAAAGCCGTAGAGGGCTGAAATTTTGTGACATTTCTGCAGTTTTGGTACAGAATATATTGGCCAAATTTCAATAAAATATCTCCACCCCCTTCCGAGATAAGGGGTTGCTGTTAACGTTGTAAAATTATGCAGCCTGACAAAAGTTAAAAGTTTCTCTATGGAACAAAGGACGTGTCAGTCTAATATAAGGCCTAGTGAGCAGTGTGAAATTTTCAAGATTGATTTTTTTTTAAATATAAATAGTGATAAAAGATGGAAAAAAAATCTCGAAAATATAAAAAAATAAAACGTAATAAAATACACATTGCAAAAACGTGATATAAACAATAGGCCATTTTCTGATGATACATTCCCTTTAGAAACTTCTATGAGTTTAATCTTCTTGATCTTTGAGATGGAGCCACTTACATTGCTGACATTCTGCGAATTAAACTTTGACAGCAAAATCTCAGGCGTATCCGGCATGACGTGTATGGTTCTCTTGTCATGCTCCCAAGCCTCTTTATATTTGGCCTTTAAATATAAAAAGAAATTAAGTCAGTAATTTTAATATTTTGCACAACTGCCTAATGTAGGTAACATGAAGCCAAATATTCGACATACCGCGCTGATCTGGTCAGCGTTGATCTTTGACAAGACGATAGCTGGAGGGTCCACAATGCTGGTGAACTTCAAGCTGCTCGGTGGTTGACGGTACAGGTGATCATTCAAGATGGCTTGAGCACTTTTCACTTTCCTAACTTCCACTGAATCAGTTGGTATCCAACCACATCCTCGAATCCATTCCATATCTGATTTGTAGACGGCCTAGAAGAGCATAGCGTAAGATACTCTACTTGACATGCATCTCGTGAGTATGAAACTATAGAGATGTGGTCTGATTTATGTATATGGAAATACTGACTACAAATTAATTGGGTTATGTGAAAGCTTGGCCTTGTTGCCCTCAATCCTCATAAAAAGTTAACATGGTTTGGCACAGTCTAAAATGTTTAGACCTGTCTCAGTTCTCATTATATTAGCCATGCTATACAATCTATTTCAAAGGATGGCTCCTCTTTGTAAGAATTCTGCCAGCACTATAGGAGCTGTAGTTTTATTTCCCTCCCTTTAATGAAGATATTGTTTCTGATCTCTACAATGTCCTGATTGTTATGTTTGTATACCGTCTGACAAAGAGAAAGACCCACCCAACCTTAGAAAACCAAAAACCCACCCACAAATCCGTAGAAAGACAAAGTTGTGTCCGCATTTCCTGTAGAGAGGCAAAGCCCTTCCCCTACTTCCTGGACAGAGAGAAAGATTGGTTTCAACTTCCTGTAGAGACAAAAAGACTTGCCCTCACTCCTATAGACCTACAAAGACCTGCTCCCACTCCTGTAGACCTACAAAGACCTGCCCCCACTCCTATAGACCCACAAAGACCCCACACACTTCCTGTAGGTAGAAAAATTATGGCCCTCACTTCCTTATGTAGACACATAGACCTGCCCCCTCTTCCTGTAGACAAAAAGACCTGACCCCACTTACTACAATAACACAAAGACCCACCCACACTTCCTGTAGATAGAAAAATACTGGCCCCCATTTCCCATGGAGACACAAAGACCTGCCCCCACTTCCTTTGGAAACAAAAACACTCGCGCATATTTCCTATAGATACATAAAGACCTGTTACCCACTGCTTGTAGAGAGACAAAAGATCTACCGCTAGCTCCTGAAGAAAAACAAGAACCACCCACAAACATGTGGAAAGACAAAGTTTTATCTAAATTTCTGGTAGAGAGACAAACACCCACTCCTACTTCCTGTAACATGAGACAGATCGGCCTCAACTTCCTGTAGAGACACAAAGACCCACCCCCACTTCCTGTAGAGACACCAAGTTCCGCCGCCCCCACTTCCTGTAGAGAGACAAGAACCTAACCCACTTCCTATAGAGAAAAAAAAGCTGCCCTCAATTCATGTAGAAATACAAAAACCCACCCCTCTTCTGTAGAAAGAAAAAGTCCGGCCCTCACTTCCTATTGAGACACAAAGATCCAACCCACTTCCTGTAGAGAGACAAAGACCCAACCCACTTCCTGTAGAGATGCAAAGACCTGCTCCCACTTCCTGTAGAGAGACAAAGCTCTGCATCACTTCCTGTAGAGTGACAAAACATTCCCTCACTTCCTGTAGAGGGACAAATACCCATTCACCACTTCCTGTTCAGACACAAAGACCCAACCCACTTCCTGTAGAGATGCAAAGACCTGCTCCCACTTCCTGTTGAGACATAAAGACCTGCTCCCACTTCCTGTAGAGAGACAAAGATTTGCATCACTTCCTGTAGAGTCACAAAACATTCCCTCACTTCCTGTAGAGGGAGAAATACCTGTTCAACACTTCCTGTGGAGACACAAAAGCCCACCCCACTTTCTGTAGGGAGCTAAATACTCGTCAACCCCTTTCTGTTGAGACACAAAGACCTGCCTCACTTCCTGTAGGGTCAAAAAACATTCCCTAATTTCCTTGTGGAGAGACAAATACCCATCCACCACTTCTTGTAGAGAGACAAACACCTGCCCCATATCCTGGAATCTATCTCAGTGTACCTGCCTACACATAGATGTGAATTATTGGTCTAAATATAATATTTTAGGTAAAATAAAGTGCCTTGCAATTTTGTTACTCATCACTTTTGCCTTCAGATGAGGCTAAGATTTTTTTTTTTTAAATTACATTGACAATTAAAATGAATAATAATAATAATAATAATAACAACAATAATAATAACAACAACAATAATAATAATCCAAGTAAAAGTTGTAATTTTCCCCAACCAGTAGCCTAGTAATAATTTACACACAATGTGTTCCCATATTGAATTTTTACTTACTTGGATATGATAAATTTAGATTTTCTATATCTGACCCTTAATGCCAAAAATTAGTTAGGGAAAAAGGGGGTAGGTTGGGGTGGGAGTAGGGATTCAAAAACTATAGACATTCAAGTAAAGTTTGGCAAACCTGATGGCACCTACTAAACATCTAATGTATTTGCGGAGCTGCCGCCCCACCACCGTGCGGAGCTGCCACCCCACCACCGTGCGGGGCTGCTGCCCCACCACCGTGCGGAGCTGCTGCTCCACTACAGTGCGGAGCTGCCGCCCCACCACCGTGCGGAGCTGCCACCCCACCACCGTGCGGGGCTGCTGCCCCACCACCGTGCGGAGCTGCTGCTACCAGAGGAGAGAAGGATCAGGGAGTATAGATATTAAATGCCGATTATTTTGTTCCCAAGTAGTGAGTAATATCTACTTTTGGGGGTTGAAAAACTTCCTATAATAAAAAAAAAAATTGTATAAATTGACCATTCATATACTCACATCACTCTGCAAATCATAAGCTTTCCTGGCCTGGATGCAATCGTTCTGGTCGGGGTGACATGTCCACTGGTGGAGGTAATGGCGGTAATCGATCTCAGTGGCCGCTGCTTGGCCTTGCTTGGCTGTCACAATGGACACCATGTCTACCGGTAAGTTAATCTTGGTCTTGGTCTTCTCGTAATCACGCTTGTACCTCAAGTCGCTTGGAAGTTTGCCGGAATTGATCAACCACATTAGTTTAGGATCATCCTTGGCCGTGGGGGCACCAATGTAGTGACCCTTTTGTTTCTCAAAGGCAAGTTTATATTTGTACTAGAATCAGAAAATACACATAATATTTTTATTATGTAATAATAATAATAATATAATTAATACTCAATTTGAAATATTAATATACTAAGGTGGTATAATATTTTTTAGCAACTTTACTCAAAAGGACCTAGGAACTATTTTGTTGACGTGACGCCTTTACTAGAGAGAAATTACTTAATTTGAGACTATTTAGGGGAAGCAGAAGAGATTATTTCACTGTAATCATTAAAACTTGCAGTAATATCAGTTGTGGCTTACGTTACTAGCAATGTCTCTTGACGCCCTGGCACTGCGGATAGCGATGGCGTCTGATTTCATGTCATAGGCCTGCTTGACTTTATCCCATTCCTTTCTGTACAATTTCTGTAAAATGAAAAAATGTCACATTTTTGCTTGTTAACTTCATAGTTACCGTATTTTTCGCTTTATAAGACGCACTTTTCCTCCCCAAATTTTGGGAGGAAAATGGGGGGTGCGTCTTATAAAGCGGTAGCGGGGGGGGGGGGTCCTGTCTGAGGTGATCGGGCGGCCGGGTGCCTGTGGCTGCATGCAAGCGGCCGGGTACCTGTACTTGCGTGCAACGGCAGCCGGGTACCCGTGGCTGTGTGCGGGCGGCAGCGGGTGCTGTGTGGGGTCGGCAGCCGGGTACCTGTGCTTGCATGCGGTGGCAGAGGGGTACCCATGGCTGTGTGCGGGCGGCAGCCGGGTGCTGTGTGCGAGCGGCAGTCGGGTGCCCGTGCAGGCGGCAGCCGGCTGCCGCCCTCACACAGGTACCCGGCTGCCGCCCTCACACAGTCACCCAGCTGCCACCCGCACACAGCCATGGGTACCCGGCTGCCACCGCACGCAAGCACAGGTACCCGGCGGCTTGTACGCAGGGTGGGCGGGCAGCCTGCTGGCTGCCACTCTGTGCATGCGGGGCGGGCGGCTGTGCAGCTTACCAGTTGTCCGCGGTCCCACTTTCAAATGATGGCGCCGGTGGAGCTCTTGGATGAGAGCTCCATCTGCGCACGCGCTGCTCCGGGAGTCAGCGCTGTGCGCAGATGGAGCCCTTGGATGAGAGCTCCATCTGCGCATGCGTCGCTCCGGGCGCCATTACTTCAATCGGGACCGTGGACACACTCCACCACTGAGCAGTCCCTGCCACCACTGAGCAGTCGCCGCCGCCGCTGCCACCACTGAACCGGGACCGCGGACAATCACTGCACCGGCCTGCTGCACGGCTCACCCGCCACGGCTGCTGCCGCCACCATGGACCCCACGGATCCTGCCACCGCGGACGCCACCACGCCTGCAAGCACGGACGCCACGGCACCTGCAACCACGGATCCCGCTGCCACTGACCTGCCGCGCCTGCCAGCACAACCTGTGCCTCCTGTGACCCCGCTTCACCACCACTGCTGCCCCCCTCCGGTAAGAGAACACCGGAGTATAAGACGGACCCCATTTTTCTTTTTTTTACCTTTTTTTATGTCTAAGTTTGGGGTGCGTCTTATATTCCGGTGCGTCTTATAAAGCGAAAAATACGGTACATAGGTTGAAAAAAAGCCCCCGCTCCATCCAGTTCAACCTTCCTCCACCAGTTCTACATTTTGTCTTTAGGTCATTTATAACCAACAATGTTGTGTAGTGAGGAAATCATCCAGGCCTGATATAAAAGCTGTTATAGTATCTATCATTTCTACCTCTTGTGGTCGGCATTCGACAGTCTGACTGCTCTAACTGTAAAGAACCCTTTCCTATTTAGCTGTCGGAATCGCTTTTCTTCCACTCGCAGTGAGTGCCCCCTGGTCCTTAGTATTGTCTTTGGAAGGAATAAGTCATGTGCCAGTCCTTTATATTGACCACACATGTATTTATACATATAAATGAGATCTCCTCTGAGACATCTTTTTTCTAAGCTAAACAAATCTAACTTTTCCAACCTCTCATCATATGGGCGGCCTCCATCCCTTTCAATAATATAGTTACCCACCTTTGAACTGACTCTATGTCATGATCCAGGCTGGCTTTTCCTGCTGTGATTTCTACCAGTTCCAGCCTGGTCATGTCAGGGGTTAACTTCCTCTGCCTCGTTCAGGATCCCGGGACGCTATATCTTGGCGCTGCACCTATAGTTCAGTGCCAGTGATATTTCTGCCTTGCAGCATATATACTGACTCTGGTGAGTGTTCCTGATCTGTCCTGCCTCCCTGTTACTGGGTCCTGACCTGTACCGTCCCCCGTTCGTCTGGCCATCACGGTCACGGACTACCCATTCCCGTCTACTGTTTTCTCCTATCCTAACCTGTTTGTCCTCGACCCTTATCTGTATTTGGACTCCCCGGCCGCTGACCTGTATCCTCGCTCATGACTCCGGCATTTGTCTCTCCCCTTTGGTTTGTATGTTACCTCTTTGGCTTGTGACTCTTTGCTAGCTCCTGACTACGATTTTTCTCTCCCCATGCTTCTGTCTTCGACGTCTTCCTGCTGACTTGGATTACTGACTACTCTGCTGACCCCTAGTGGTTGCTTGCTAAACTGCACTCTGAAGCTACATTATCTGTGGCTTCAGTAACTTCAGTAGTGCAGTGTGACATTCTAACTTCTGAATGTCCTTTTTAAAATGTGGAGCCCAAAACTGGATCCCAAATTCTAGATGTGGCCTTACAAGTGATTTATAGAGGGTAACAATACGTTGGGATCACGGGATCTAATCTCTCTTTTTATACACCCTGAAATCTAGTTTGTTTTTGCAGCTGCTGCCTGAAATTGAGTGCTGCTGCTCAGCTTATTTGTTAGGAGAATACCCAAGTCCTCCTGTTCTGTAGTCCCGAGCTTACTTCCATTTAATGTATATGCAGTTATAGGATTAATCCATCCTAGGTGCATTACTTTACATTTACCAACATTAAATCTCATTTGCCAAGTATCTGCCCATTCTGACATCTTATCTAGATAATTTTGTAATATTGTACTATCAAGGTCAGTTTTTAATATCCTACATAGTTTGGTGTCGTCAGCAAAGACTGACACTTTACTATCAATCCCATCCACAAGGTCATTAATAAAGAGATTAAAAAGAATCGGTCATAGCACATAACATCTTTTACATTCTGACATCTTATCCAGATCGTTTTGTAATATTGTACTATTAAGGTCAGTTTTTAATATCCTACATAGTTTGGTGTCGTCAGCAAAGACTGACACTTTACTATCAATCCCATCCACAAGGTCATCAATAAGGAGATTACAAAAAAATCAGTCCTAGCACAGATCCCTGCGGTCCCCACTGCTGACTATAGCCCATTTAGTGAATGTACCATTTATGACTACTTTTTGTGTTTTTTAGCCTATTCCTTACCCATTTGCATATAGTTTCCCCTGGTCCCTGCTTCTGGAGCTTCAGTATAAGGCTATTATGTGGTACAATATCAAATGCCTTTGCAAAGTCCAAAGAAATCTCATCAGTAGCATTACCAATATCCAGATTTGCGCTGACCTTCTCATAGAACCCCAACATGTTGGTTAGACGCGACTTATCTTCTACCCAACTTCAATATCTCTTAGTTTACTCCTAATTCTTACGTTGTGAATGGACTTACCTCACTGAAGGTTTCTGCATTGACCTTGGACTGGACCAACTGTGGAGTATCTGCAGGGAGGCTGAATTTCGTTTTCTGTTGATCCCATGCATCTCTGTATACACGCTATACATAAAAGATACAGAGGTATTAAACACAATATGTTAGTGATAACATATACATTTTAATGTGGAGAGTACGAGAAAATGCAAAATGAAAAAAAAGATGAAATTATTTACATCTTGGGAACATGAGATAGCGGCATGAAGTCAGTATCCTCTCGCCTATGGAATATATTCTGTATTTTTTAGGTTTGTAATGAGACCTAAGTCAAAGAACATCACTCACATCGCTGATCTGAAGAGCGTTGGCCTTAGCCAAGACAATTCCGGGAGAGTCCACAACGCTGGTGAATTTGAGGGTGTCTGGATGCTGACGGTAGTGGCGCTCACTTAAGATTTCTTGAGCCTTCTTTACTTTGTTGACCTCAAGGGAACCATCTGGAATCCAACCGCAGCCGCGGATCCATTCCAAGTCAGATTTGTAGACCGCCTGTGAATGAGACGCAGCCATCATGTAGGATGTTTACAGCAGTTATATAGAATTAATAACAATATAGAATTCTATCAAATAACCTTCATCACATCAATATTTGGACTTAAAGTTTAACTGTCATTTCAAAAAAATTTTTATATGTCATAAAGATATATGTAAAGTTTTAATCAATGAGGGTTTAGGTGCTAAATTGAAGGGTCAGGTACTGCTTTCCATGGAGACTGAGTGTGGTATTAAAGAAAAGCCCATGAGTCTATCTTCAGTCTTGGAGGAGATAAATGATTAGCTAAGGGCTTCTGTGCCTATATTTCAAGGATATGATAGAGAAGACCCTTGTGGACCTATCTAGTCGGAGAAGACCCTGGTGGACCTATCTAGGCTTGCACAAAATCAATCTTCCTCCTGAGCTTTCATCTTTCGAGTCACCATAGCTCAAGATCAAACTGAAGAAGACTGAGTGTGGTATTAAAGAAAAGCTCATCAGTCCAACTTCAGTCTTCAAGGAGAGAAATGATTAGCTAAGGGCTTCTGTGCCTACATTTCAAGGATATGATAGAGAAGACCCTGGTGGACCTATCTAGTCGGAGAAGACCCTGGTGGACCTATCTAGGCTTGCACAACATCGATCTCCCTCCTGAGGTTTCATCCTTCAAGTCACCATAGCTCAAAATCAAACTGAAGACTGACTGTGGTATTAAAGAAAAGCCCATGAGTCAATCTTCAGTCTTTAAGGAGAGAAATGATTAGTTAAGGGTTTCTGTGACTATATTTCAAGGATATGATAGAGTAGACCCTGGTGGACCTATCTAGTCAGAGAAGACCCTTGTGGACCTATCTAGGCTTGCACAAGATTGATCTTCCTAAGGAACTTTCATCCATCTAGTCACTATGGCTCAAGATCGAACTGAAGGTCGTTAAAAGAAAGAAAAAGATAGAGTTGTGCCAGAACTTGAAGCCTTGATTGATAGGAGTCTGGATACGGAGACCCCCATCAATCAAGGATTCTGAAACTTCTCTATGACATGTCAAAAATGTCCTAAAAACACATTCATGTTTTAACTCTAAGTACTAGTGTGTAGTTATGTTTATAAAGGAGCAACCCAACATACATCACTCTGGAGATCATAGGCTTTCTTGGCCTGGATGACGTCATTCTGGTCGGGCAGACACGTCCATTGGTGAAGGCGATGGCGATATTCAATGTCGTTGACTAATTTTTGGCAGTTTTTGGCCAAAACCACAGACAGCATTTCCACGGGGCTGTTGTAATGGGTCTTTAACTTCTCAAAGTCCTTCTTGTACACTCGGTCACTCTGGATCTTGGCAACATGCATGGCCCATACAGATTTGGGATCATCTTTTAAGCTTCTGAACCCAACATGGTGGCCTTGCTGCTTGCGATAGCCTATTTTGTATTTGAACTGTGGGGAAAAAAAATACACAACTCAAGATTAGTTATTTCTATACAGTGGAGAGTACGACTGACGCACATATACAAGAGGGTATATAAACTCTTTCAGTTTTTGTTAATGCTTACGTCACTAGCGATATCTCTTGATGCTCTGGCGGCCTTGATTGCAATAGCATCAGCTCTGAGGTCGTATCCCTTCTTCTTTGCGTCCTCCCAGGCCGACTGGTATTGTTTCTGCAGATCAAAAATGCCAGTTAAAATGACAGATATCATTGTAAAGTGCAAAAAAAACAAATAATTGAACAAAAAATAAGCAATTTTTACACATATAAATGTAATACCGCCATATAAGATACAAAATAACACCTCCACAGGGGCGAAAAAGTACCTCCAAACAAATGATGAGGCTATGGTACCCAAATAATACAATCATACAGTGTTTGTAATGATGCCACTAAAGTGCCTAATAATACCACTATGCCAAATAATGCCACCACAGTGGCCAAATAGCACTACCATACAAAATGATGAGACTATGGTACCCAAATAATACCATACAGTATACAAAAAGATGCTACTACAGTGCCCAAATAATACCACTATATTGTATACTAAATATTGTCACTACTGTGTCCAAATAACACCACTATGTTGCATACAAAACAATGCTACTACAATGGCCCAATAATACCACCATACAATATACAGAATAATGCCACTAGAATGGCCAAAAAGCACCACCAATCCAAAATGATGAGACTATGGTACCCAAATAATACTACCATACAGTATACAGAAAGATGCTACAACAGTGTCCAAATACTACCACCACATAGTATACTAAATATTGTCCCTACAGTGCCTAAATAATAACACCATATATTCTCCAAAATAATGTCACTGCAATGCCTAAAAAATACCACCATAAAACTGCAATGTCCAAAAATTATCACCAAACAATACCCAAAAATTATACCATTACAGTGCAGAAACAATACCACCATATGATCCAACCTTGGTGATATATTGTGTAACAATGGCCAAATAATACCACCATACAACTATAATGTCCAAAAATTATCACTATACAATTCTCAAAATAATTCCTTTATGCAACACACAAAATTATATCCAAATAATACCACAATTCAGTATACCAAATTATGCCACTACAGTGCCTAAAAAATAAATAACATTATACAATATTCAAAATAATGTCACTGCAGTGCCCAAAAACTACCACCATAAAACTACACTGTCCAAAAATTATCACCATGTAATACGCAAAATGATTCCACTAGAGTGCAGAAACAATATCACCATATGATCCAACCTTGGTATTATATTGTGTAACAATGGCCATATAATACAATAATACAACTACAATGTCCAAAAATTATCACCATACAATACTCAAAATAATTCCACTAGAGTGTAGAAACAATATCACCATATGATCCAACCTCGGTATTATATTGTATAACAAGTTCCAAATAATTCCAACATACAGTATCCAAAATAAAACTATTTTGCCCAAATAATTCTGTTATGCAACATACAAAATTATGTCCAAATTATACCACAATACAGTATACCAAATTATGCCACTACAGTGCCTAATAACATTATACAATCTTCAAAATAATGTCACTGCAGTGCCCAAAAACTACCACCATAAAACTACACTGTCCAAAAATTATCACCACACAATGCTCAAAATGATTCCACTACAATACAGAAACAATACAACCATATGATCAAACCTTGCTATTATATTGTGTAACAATGGCCAAATAATACCACCATATTTAGATTGTGAGCCCCAATGGGGACAGTGTTGCCAATGTATGTAAAGCACTGTGCAATCATTAGCGCTATATAAGTGAATAAATATTATTATTATACAACTGTATTGTCCAAAGATTATCACCACGCTATACTCAAAATGATTCCACTAGAGTGCAGGAACAATACCACCATATGATCCAACCTTGGTATTATATTGTGTAACAATGGCCAAATAATACAACAATACAACTAAAATGTCCAAAAATTATCACCATACAATACCCAAAATGATTCTACTACAGTGCAGAAACAATACCACCATATGATCCAACCTCGGTATTATATTGTGCATCAATGGCCAAATAATACCACCATACAATTACAATGTCCAAAAATTATCACCATATAATACTCAAAATGATTCAAAAACAATACCACCATACAATCCAACCTTGGTATTTAATTTTGTAACAACATTTTTTTGCATTACATAACAACATTATTACATTATAGTTTTTATTTTTTTCTGTAACTTTATACCCGATCGGTTTAGACGATGGGTGAGATGTACTCACGTTGCTAATTTGGACAGCGTTGATCTTGGATTGCACCATCCCCGGTGTGTCTGCCGGCAGGCTGAAGTGCACCTTCTCCTTATTCCAGGCATCTTGGTACAGGCTCTAATGAAAAAGAAAAGGAAAACAACATGAATTTAGTCCTTTATAAGAATAAAAGTACATAAAAGGTAGAAATAAAGACGAGGAGACTCACGCCGCTGAGCTGCAGAGCATTGGCTTTGGCCAAGACGATCTCTGGAGAATCCACCACGCTGGTGAATTTGATGGTGTCCGGATGCTGACGGTATTGATGCTCGCTTAGGATTTCTTGAGCCTTCTTTACTTTATTGACCTCCAGGGAGCCATTAGGGATCCAGCCGCAGCCGCGGATCCATTCCATGTCGGATTTATAGATCGCCTAAAAAGAAGATTAAATGACCACAGTCACTGCATTCTGCTTTTTAGTTATTACTTTGACCATAAAAATATTTGGGGATTAATGTGACAATTTTTGGGTTTTACCTTTAGAATCGGCTTTCATATACATACTTTACTCCAACTCTCTTAGGTGAACTTCAAGAATACGGGCACGTTTTGTTTTCCTTGTGCATGTACTGTATTTTAGGCAAAAAATATTTTTTTGCGTTGCGGATTTCATTACAAATTTGGCACCGTTTGGCTTTTACAGGCCCCTTTAATTCCGTGCAGAATAAGTAAACTGAGAATCCATGAGTGAGCTCGTTCTGACGAGGCGGTGGTAACTCATTTGTCTGATCTATCTTTTTTCGAGCTGATTTATGACCACGTTAAGTTTCAACCTCAACTTTGATGTGGTCTGGGGCCATAAATCAGCACAAATGAGATTGTTAATAGGCAGGTAAAAGAGGTATAACTTTCCCGTCAAAACAAGCTCGCTGATGGATTCTCAGTTAACTCATTCTGTGTAAAGGAATCCCAGCCTGTTAAAGCTAAAAAATTTTAAGTATACCTGATTGAAAAAATTATTTTTAGCCTGAAAAACATGCATTTAAGTAAAAATATATAAGCACATAGGTATTCATTTCCTTTAAACAAGGAAAGGTCCAATGTTTACCATGTCCTTTAAACAAGGAGAGGACCAACGTTTATCATATCCCAAAAGAGGACCAACGTTTACCATGTCCTGTAAACAAGGAGAGGTCCACCATTTACCATGTCCTTTAAATAAGGAGAGGACCAATGTTTACCATGTCCTTTAAACAAGGAGAGGTCGAACGTTTACCATGTTGTTTAAACAAGGATGAGACCAACGTTTACCATGTCCTTTAAACAAGGAGTGGTGCAACATTTACCATGTCCTTGTTACGTCGCCACCGGAGTCTGCTCCAGCGACTTCTGCTCTGATCGCCAGGCGACGCCGTGTTCCTGCCGTGGATGGTGCTGGTGATGGGAGAGGAGTCGATGCCAGCGGCACCGGTGGGCGCAGGCTCCGATCATCCACTGGGCTGGATTATCTTGGGATCTGCAGTACCGCTGGCTGACTGTGGGTGGCGTGTGTCTTCCAGCTGCAGTTGCCAGCGTTCAGCCAATGGGAAGACACCACACCCTTCTTAGTTCCCCTCCTGTCTGCTGAGCTCTGCCAGAGATAGTTGTGATTTCCTGGCTCCTGTTACATCCTATTCTGTTTTGTGATTCCTGTGTGCTGACTTCTGTGTGTTTTCTGACTACCCACCTGTCTACTGTTTTTGTACCTCGCTGCCCGATTCGGATTTGACCTCTGCTACGTTTTCTGATTACGTCTTTGCCTGCCAATTCTGTCCCTGTTCTGCAATTCCTGGTTTGACCCTGCCTGACTACTACTCTCATCGGACTGTAGCCTTCCACAGGTAGTGATCACCATGGCCCTTTGTAATTCCAAATCCCTGTATAGGGGTTAAAGGGTTTCAGGGTTCTGGGGGTCCTGCTTGGTGAGTGGCTTCTCTCTAGCCTCCCCATTACAGCCCATCTGAGTCTGTGGATCCAGGCAGGCATTACAGTCCTTTAAACAAGGAGTGGTGCAACGTTTACCATGTCCTTTAAATAAGGAGAGGTCCAACGTTTACCACGTCCTTTAAACAAGGAGAGGACCAACGTTACTCACGTCCTTTAAACAAGAAGTGGTGCAACATTGACCATGTCCTTTAAACAAGGAGAGGTCCAACATTTACCATGTCCTTTAGACAAGGAGAGGACCAACGTTTACTATGTCCTTTAAACAAGGAGAGGACCAACGTTAACCATGTCCTTTAAATAAGGAGAGGACCAATGTTTACCATGCCCTTTAAACAAGGAGAAGACCAACGTTTACCATGTCTTTTAAACAAGGAGTGGTGCAACATTGACCATGTCCTTTAAACAAGGAGAGGTCCAACATTTACCATGTCCTTTAAATAAGGGGAGGACCAGCGTTTACCATGTGCTTTAAACAAGGAGAGGATCAACATTTACCATGTCTTTTAAACAAGGAGAGGACCAATGTTTACCATGTCCTTTAAACAAGGAGTGGTGCAACATTGACCATGTCCTTTAAACAAGGAGAGGGCCAACATTTACCATGTCCTTTAAATAAGGAGAGGACCAGTGTTTACCATGTGCTTAAAACAAGGAGAGGACCAACGTTTACCATGTCCTTTACACAAGGAGAGGACCAACGTTTACCATGTCCTTTACACAAGGAGAGGACCAACGTTTACCATGTCCTTTAAATAAGGAGAGGACCAGCGTTTACCATGTCCTTTAAACAAGGAGAGGACCAACGTTTACCATATCCTTTACACAAGGAGAGGCCCAAAGTTTAGAAATCTGTATGCGTTTGTGCAAGAAAGTAAAAATCTTTTGGCCACTAATTTACAGTAATCTCTCTATTGACTTCATGTTTGCAGGGCATAAAACTCACATCACTCTGGAGATCATAGGCCTTCCTTGCTTGGATGACGTCATTCTGGTCGGGCAGACACGTCCATTGGTGAAGGCGATGGCGATATTCAATGTCGTTGACTAATTTTTGGCAGTTCTTGGCCAAAACCACAGACAGCATTTCCACGGGGCTGTTGTAATGGGTCTTTAACTTCTCAAAGTCCTTCTTGTACACTCGGTCACTCTGGATCTTGGCAACATGCATGGCCCATACAGATTTGGGGTCATCCAACAAGCTTCTGAACCCAACATGGTGGCCTTGCTGCTTGCGATATCCTATTTTGTATTTAAACTAAAGAAAAAAAAATATATATATTTTTTTTAATTAAATGTTTTTATTAAAGTTTTACAAGTTACAACCAAATAAACAGCCTCTACCCCCCTCCCATCCCCAACAAACATTAAACAAACAGACTTGTAGAAAGGAGAGATGTCAAATCTGCAGCTCCACACATTCCTAGACAAAAGTTCTTAAGTACCATTATTACATTTATCAGTTAATCAAATTAGACTTTTGTTTTTCTTTACGAGTTTTTGCTTTGTTTGGCATTGTACACAGTTAAATGTCATTTTTGATGAAGAATCTAACCTGTTCCCATGCTACTCTCTTCTCCCCGAACCTCCGTCATCATTATAGATAAGTTCTGCAGACATTTCTCGCCCTTTTCCCCTTATCAATTTAGAGTAGGCCCAATCTAAACCTAATCAGTTCCCTCAAAGCCAAAAAATATATAATTTAGCGTAAAACATATTTTCCAAAAGAAAAATATTGATTTCTTAAAAGGGGTATCCAGCCTTCAACAAGGAAGTAAATAAATAAATAAACGAATGAATGAAGAAATTATATATGTGTGTATATATACATTATATATACTAGCTGTAGTACCCGGCGTTGCCTGGGATAGTAACTGTCTCTCTGTCTCTCTCCCAGTCTCTGTCTGTGTGTCGCTGTCTGTCTGTCTCACGGTCTGTCTCTTTCCTTGTCTGTCTGTTTCTATCTCTCTGTCTGCATTTGCATGAATCTATCTGTCTCAATCTCTGTATCTGTCTGTCTCTCTCTCTCTGTCTCTTTGCCCGTCTGTCCCTTTGCCCGTCTGTCTCTTTGCCCGTCTGTCTCTTTGCCCGTCTGTCTCTTTGCCCATCTGTCTCTTTGCCCGTCTGTCTCTTTGCCCGTCTGTCTCTTTGCCCGTCTGTCTCTTTGCCCGTCTGTCTCTTTGCCCGTCTATCTCTTTGCCCGGCTGTCTTTTTGCCCGGCTGTCTTTTTGCCCAGCTGTCTTTTTGCCCAGCTGTCTCTCTCTGTCTCTTTGCCCGGATGTCTCTTTCCCCATCTGTCTCTTTCCCCGTCTGTCTCTTTCCCCGTCTGTCTCTTTCCCCGTCTGTCTCTTTCCCCGTCTGTCTCTTTCCAGGGCTGTCTCTTTCCAGGGCTGTCTCTTTCCAGGGCTGTCTCTTTCTAGGGCTGTCTCTTTGCAGGGCTGTCTCTTTCTAGGGCTGTCTCTTTCCAGGGCTGTCTCTTTCCAGGGCTGTCTCTTTCCCCGTCTGTCTCTTTCCAGGTCTGTCTCTTTCCAGGTCTGTCTCTTTCCAGGTCTGTCTCTTTGCAGGTCTGTCTCTTTGCAGGTCTGTCTCTTTCCAGGTCTGTCTCTTTGCAGGTCTGTCTCTTTGCAGGTCTGTCTCTTTCCAGGGCTGTCTCTTTCCAGGGCTGTCTCTTTCTAGGGCTGTCTCTTTGCGGGGCTGTCTCTTTCTAGGGCTGTCTCTTTCCAGGGCTGTCTCTTTCCCCGTCTGTCTCTTTCCCCGTCTGTCTCTTTCCCCGTCTGTCTCTTTCCAGGTCTGTCTCTTTCCAGGTCTGTCTCTTTGCAGGTCTGTCTCTTTGCAGGTCTGTCTCTTTCCAGGTCTGTCTCTTTGGGCGTCTGTCTCTTTGGGCGTCTGTCTCTTTGGGCGTCTGTCTCTTTGGGCGTCTGTCTCTTTCCCCGGCTGTCTCTTTCCCCGGCTGTCTCTTTCCCCGGCTGTCTCTTTCCCCGGCTGTCTCTTTCCCCGGCTGTCTCTGTCTTTCTCTATCCGTCTCACCACCGACATCTTTTTACCTCACACATAAGCTTCTTATACTATCAGTTTATATTGTTCCTGTAGCAACCACTGACAGTTGCTATTCATAGCCTGCAGCTCCCAGCTTCATTATTAATGGAGGCAGGATTTTTGTAGAGTAACTGGAAAGGACGGGGTTAAATTTTCCCGCCCAAACATAGTCTATGACGTTCCCTGAGTCACATGGAGTGTCTGTGGAAAATTTCGTGATTGTACATGCGACGGTGCAGATTCCTTTAGCGGACATATACACACACACACACACACATACACTGAGCTTTATATAATATATATATATATATATATATATATATATACATATATATATATATGTGCACATATATATATATATACAGTCATATGAAAACGTTTGGGCACCCCTATTAATGTTAACCTTTTTACTTTATAACAATTTGGGTTTTTGCAGCAGCTATTTCAGTGTCATATATCTAATAACTGATGGACTGAGTAATATTTCTGGATTGAAATGAGGTTTATTGTACTAACAGAAAATGTGCAATCTGCATTTAAACTAAATTTGACAGGTGCATAAGTATGGGCTCCCTTATCAATTTCTTGTTTTGAACCCTCCTAACTACTTTTTACTGACTTACTAAAGCACCAAATTGGTTTTGTAACCTCATTGAGCTTTGAACTTCATAGGCAGGTGTATCCAATCATGAGAAAAGGTATTTAAGGTGGCCACTTGTAAGTTGTTCTCCTATTTGAATCTCCTATGAAGAGTGGCATCATGGGCTCCTCAAAACAACTCTCAAATGATCTGAAAACAAAGATTATTCAACATAGTTGTTCAGGGGAAGGTACAAAAAGTTGTCTCAGAGATTTAAACTGTCAGTTTCCACTGTGAGGAACATAGTAAGGAAATGGAAGAACACAGGTACAGTTCTTGTTAAGTCCAGAAGTGGCAGGCCAAGAAAAATATCAGAAAGGCAGAGAAGAAGAATGGTGAGAACAGTCATGGACAATCCACAGACCACCTCCAAAGACCTGCAGCATCATCTTGCTGCAGATGGTGTCAATGTGCATCGGTCAACAATACAGCGCACGTTGCACAAGGAGAAGCTGTATGGGAGAGTGATGCGAAAGAAGCCGTTTCTGCAAGCACGGCACAAACAATCGCCTGAGGTATGCAAAAGCACATTTGGACAAGCCAGTTACATTTTGGAAGAAGGTCCTGTGGACTGATGAAACAAAGATTGAGTTGTTTGGTCATAGAAAAAGGGGTTATGCAGGGAGGCAAAAAAACACGGCATTCCAAGAAAAGCACTTGCTACCCACAGTAAAATTTGGTGGAGGTTCCATCATGCTTTGGGGCTGTGTGGCCAATGCCGGTACCGGAAATCTTGTTAAAGTTGAGGGTCGCATGGATTGAACTCAGTATCAGCAGATTCTTGACAATAATGTGCAAGAATCAGTGACGAAGTTGAAGTTACGCAGGGGATGGATATTTCAGCAAGACAATGATCCAAAACACCGCTCCAAATCTACTCAGGCATTCATGCAGAGGAACAATTACAATGTTCTGGAATGGCCATCGCAGTCCCCAGACCTGAATATCATTGAACATCTGTGGGATGATTTGAAGCGTTCTGTCCATGCTCGGCGACCATCAAACTTAACTGAACTGGAATTGTTTTGTAAACAGGAATGGTCAAATCTACCTTCATCCAGGATCCAGGAACTCATTAAAAGCTACAGGAAGCGACTAGAGGCTGTGATTTTTGCAAAAGGAGGATCTACAAAATATTAATGTCACTTTTATGTTGAGGTGCCCATACTTATGCACCTGTCAAATTTAGTTTAAATGCAGATTGCACATTTTCTGTTAGTACAATAAACCTCATTTCAATCCAGAAATATTACTCAGTCCATCAGTTATTAGATATATGAAACTGAAATAGCTGTTGCAAAAACCCAAATTGTTATAAAGAAAAAAGGTTAACATTAATAGGGGTGCCCAAACTTTTTCATATGACTATATATACTGTATATATATATTTCTAAATTAAAATAAAAAAAATTATCTATGAGCAAAATAAACTCTGTTCACCTCCATACGGGACTGCTGCAGACAATGATTGGCCTCGGCAGTCACGTACTGCACTAATGGCATCAGTACTCAGCAGTGTGAGCCATGATGTCAGCAGTCTGTCCATAAGGCACATGAGATTATATTGTTTGCAGCCCTCAGTAGATATCCGGCATGATCTTCTTCGAGTTGAAAACTTAGCTAGTAATATAGGTTATGAAAAAAGGTGGTAATAGCATATATTTTTGTTGTAAAATTAAAATATTACTGCCAACATTATAAGTGATCACCTATACAGTCCCGTAGAGAATGAATGGAGCAGTAGTGCGCATGCACAGTATTTGCTTTATTCCAATAAGGCACTTAAGTGCTTAGTTCTTATGATCAGTGAATTTCCCAGATGTCAGACACCACTGATCTGAAAGTTATCATCTGTCCACTGTCCCGTAGAGAATGAATAGCGCAGTAGTGCGCATGCGCGGCCTTTGCTTCATTCCAACAGAGCATTTCAGAGTCTAGTTCTTGTGATCAGTGAGTTTCCCAGCTGTTAGACCCCCACTGATCACAAATTTACTGTAACGCCCACGGCCAGTGTAAGGGCAGCAAGCGGGATTAGTGGACCCACTGGACCACAGGGGGGACCCGGGCTTACCCTTTAGTAGGAGAAGCTTAACTAAGCACCCATTGCTAGGCAGATGCCAGGTACCACTCCCAGGGAAGTGACCAGGACTGTGGCAGCTGACCTCCAGGACAGGTGACAGATCCGGGAGTAGAGAGATACAGGCGGGGTGCTTGAGGCAGGCTGGACACGCAAGTATGGACCGGAATAGTGGGCACGGCAAGGGTACACAGGTATGTGAAGGCAGATACTGGAGATGGACACAGGGATAAGAAGACAGGAGCCCAGGACCTGACAACTAGCGAGGTAGCAGACTGGAGACTGACTGACTAATTAGAGGCATTGCGCAGGCACATTCCCTAATGGGAGAATACCTTAAATACATAGTGCCTCTCATCCATAGGCTGAGAGGCATTTCCTCGAAATAGCATTCCAGCCGCTGTCTTAGGTGCACGCCCGGGAACCCTGCGTGGCATGTACAGGGCCCGGGAGGGGAATGAGTCAGCAGCACACATGCTTGGGTGGTGAGTAAGTCAGTGTCTCTGTAGAGACGGCGGCACTACATTTACCGCATCTCCAAAGTCCTGTAGAGAATGGATCAAGAAGTGGTGTGCATGCACGGCCTTTACTTCAGTCCAATAGGGGATTTTAGAGCCCATATTTTGTGATCGGTGAGTGTCCCAGCAACTGGGCCCCTCTGATCAGAAAATTATCACCATGTACTTACAGAATACATCCATCCCAATCATTACACTTACGTCACTAGCGATGTCTCTGGAAGCCCTGGCGGCCTTGATTGCAATGGCGTCAGCTTTGATTTCATATCCTTTCTGCTTAGCTTTGTCCCATCCTTGGGTATATAATTTCTGCAGGAAGAATAAACTCCTGTTATCTCTAAAACACCTACTATTCAAAATATACAGGATACTATCACCTAGATGATGTAGTACTTACGTTGCTGACATTTATTTTATTGGCCTTCGCCAGCTCAATTTCAGGAGTATCGGGCATGACATGAATGGTGCGTTTATCGTTATTCCAGGCATCAGTGTATAAGTGCTGAAAGATAAAGCAGAGTAGAAAGTGAAACCCATGAAATAAGAATATACACATTGCCAAGGATAACCAGGACCTACTGACAAAGTCTGAGTACTACTATGAGCTGGAGATCTGGAGTAGATGGCCATCTATGATTTGGAACTTATGATGCCAGCTCACAGGGTACTATGGGGCTATGGCACTCTTAAGCCCCAAATACACATTATTATCTGTCGGACAGACGGTCATTCGTCATTCGGCCGATAGCTATCATCCCCATACTGTCATGAGTGCATGTCACTCGGGGGGAGACCCCAAGGGAATTTGATGTCAGAATGTCACAGCAGCTTGCCTCTGGCAGGTTCACTACTGTTATTTGATAACATCCTTGCTTTTGGTGGTGTAAGCATTAAGCATCCTTTCCTGCTTGGCTGCTGGCTGTAGCTGTCAATCTCAGGTGTGGCTCTTTGGGATCGCTCCCCTTCACAATTTAAGTCATGTGATCTGATCACATGATGCCTGTGATAGAAAGTAGACCCTCATTTCTATGTGGTCCACTTTGGAAAGAGCCTGCTCTGGAAGAAGCTTGTCATGTCGTGTGCAGCAGTGGTGTTTACTGCACTGAAGCCACCTGGAATGTTTTTCCTTGCATGTCATTTCCCCTGTTAGAATTCCTACCCTTGTGTTTCTCAATTGTAGTGGTGAGTCTAGTGACCTCGTCAGCCTACTCACTAGCCAGGGTGAGGGTAGGGCTAGATGAGGTCCTAAGGTATCCGGAACGGCGACAGGTTGTAAGAACCTGTATAGGGACGCTAGGGATGTAACGTAACATCTTGAGGTGAGTTCAGGAGGTGTACCCTTAACCCCTCTCCCCAGTGGCAGGGACTTCCATTGTATTGTGACACCTGTGTTCTCAGAAGGGTTGCTACATCTTCTGGGGGTTTACCAGGGACTGGGTAAACCCTACTAGTCAAATATGTGACACATATACAGGAACGCTCAACTCAGCTGAGCACTCTTGTGTTCTCTATTAGAAAAATGCTACCCGACCACTTTGGTATCATCTTCTCTAGGGTAGAAAACAAGAGGATCGAATGTTGGAGATCCAAAAAGATGGATCCTTTTATCCCCTGACATCATCTGTCAGGAGAGAGTTTGAATTCCTCATATACATTAGACTTGTGGCCAGTCCCACCAATGGGCCAGTTCATTCTACTTTACTCAAATGTGTTTTCTAGAATTGTAGGGTGGCAGATGAGTCTTTACGATTGAGGGAAAATCAAAGAACAGGCAAAACTGGATTGTAAAACTTGTCATTTTGAGTTTGGACCCTTTGTAAATGACTTACCTTATTCATAAGTTGAGCATTGCTCTTGGCAAGAACCAGCTCCATTGAGTCAGGAAGAGAGGTGAACCTGAAAGTGTCTGGTTTCTGGCGATAAGCCTTATCACTCAGGATCGCTGACGCCCTCTTTACTTTTTCCACTTCCAAGGAACCAACAGGGACCCAACCAATACCTCTGAGCCATTCCATATCGGATTTGTAGACGGCCTGGGAACAGAGTTAAAACCATTATTTAGATATCAGGTACATTGAAGAACGAGATATACGGACTTTTGGCCTCTAATTTACAGTAATCTCTCTATTGACTTCATGTTTGCAGAGCATAAAACTCACATCACTCTGGAGATCATAGGCCTTCCTTGCTTGGATGACATCATTCTGGTCGGGCAGACACGTCCATTGGTGGAGGCGATGGCGGTATTCAGCGTCATTGACTAATTTTTGGCAGTTCTTGGCCAAAACCACAGACAGCATTTCCACGGGGCTGTTGTAATGGGTCTTTGACTTCTCAAAGTCCTTCTTATACACTCGGTCACTCTGGATCTTGGCAACATGCATGGCCCATACAGATTTGGGATCATCTTTTAAGCTTCTGAACCCAACATGGTGGCCTTGCTGTTGACGATATCCTTTTTTGTACTTGAACTTTGAGTAAAAAAAAAAAAAATGTAATGTTATTAGATAGTTGGTTCTAATTTTTTCAGCGCCTTACTAATGTTTTTGAAAGTTGGATAAAATCTAGAAACTACTTTTCGACTTAGCAGAACTTACATCGCTGATGATATCTCTCGAAGCTTTGGCCGCCTTGATTGAGATGGCATCGACACGTAAATCATAACCTTTCTTCTTACTTTCTTCCAAGGCAAGTCTGTACTGTTTCTGTAAGAAGGAATTAAGAAGCGTAATCGTTAGACTAAAGGCCGGTTTACACGCAACAACATCACTAACGAGATGTCGTTGGGATCACGGAATTCATGACGCACATCCGGCCTCGTTAATGACGTCGTTGCGTGTGAAACGTACGAGCGACCGCTAACGATCAAAAATACTCACTTAATTGTTGATCGTTGACACGTTGTTCATTTTCAAAATATCGTTGCTCGTGCTGGATGCAGGCTGTTCGTCGTTCCTGAGGCAGCACACATCTCCATGTGTGACACCCCAGGAACGACGAACAGCACCATACCTGCGTCCTCCAGCAACGAGGTGGGCGTGTTTTTCATGCGGCTGCTCTCCGCCCCTCTGCTTCTATTGGACGCCTGCCGTGTGACATCGCTGTGACGCCGCACGAACGGCCCCCTTAGAAAAGAGGCGGTTCGCCGGCCACTGTGACGTCGCTGGGAAGGTAAGTCTGTGTGACGGATAGTAGCGATATTGTGCGCCACGGGCAGCGATTTGCCCGTGACGCACAAACGACGGGGGCGGGTGCGATCGGCAGCGACATTGATAGCAATGTCGCTGCGTGTAAAGTTGCCTTTAGGCTTAGACACATTATTGCTTTTGTGCCTGTTTTCTGTCTACTTTGCGTTTTACGTCTTTTTTGCACCCAATTTGCTATTCTATTTGTGCCTTCTTTGAAGTCTGATTAACCAAAATTGCAAAATTTGGCATAACTTCACGTCAGTCTTCCCTCCTCCGGTGTATTTTTCAGTACGCCAAATTTGAGCAAAATTTAGGAATCAGGTGCAACATTTTGATGAATTAGCCAGCAAAAATGGCAACTAATACCACAAAATAAAAGAGGAAAAAAAGAGGAAAGTGACTTAAAAAAACCCCGCAATTGGTGCCTATGTGATCTGTGACAACTTGACTAGGACGGGTTTGCTGAACCGCCTTGCACTTGCACAGCCGTCCATATGGATAAACCTCCATATACATTGAACGTGCAGTCATCGTAGCGTAATTTGTCAATATATACAAGCTAAAAAACAATTTTGGACATTTACATAGGGACACAGGCCTACATAGAGGTCCTTACCTCACTGAAATTGATACGGTTTTGTTTCGCCAGTTCAATCTCGGGAGTGTCCGGCATCACGTGGATTGTTGTCTTATCCTTGTTCCAAGCGTCAGTGTATAGGCGCTGGAAATAAAACAACATTTTTATCATTAATGTCATGTTTTCTTAATTGTATCACATAAGAATTAACATACACACATCATGGAAAATGCAGCTCATTGATGCATCCTAAGCATTTTTATAAACCTTGCTTGATATATATGGACACATTACAGCTCCTGCACAAGGTCATATTATAGCTTCATTCTTTATGGAGCCATTATAGGACATTTTATATCTAGCTTTGTCATCACTCTTTTCCTTTCCGGATACATTTCTGCTAAATTTGTGGATCCTGGCAAATACGCACAATTTGGGATTCGATTTGTGCTAAGTGACTAGGACGGCAATTTTACACGTTGCAAAAGATTACATCATCCATAGATGGCTCAGATAACTTCAGACTTCTCCATAATACCTTGCAGCAATCACATCACATGGCAAAACTCAGCCACTCAAGAAGGATTATCATAGCCCCTATAAAAGCAGAGTCAGGGAATGCAGCAGCCATTCTGTGATTCACGCTAATTGACTAGAATGGCAATTTTACACATTGCAAAAGATTGCATCGTCTATTAATGGCTGACATAACTTCGATCTTCTCCATAATACCTTGCAGCTATAACATCACATGGCACAACTCAGCCAATCAGGAGGGATTATCATAACCCCTATAAAAGCTGTGGCAGGGAATGCAGCAGCCATTCTGTGATTCATGCTAATTGACTAGAACGGCAATTTTACACATTGCAAAAATTACATCATCTATAGATGGCTGACATAACTTCGATCTTCTCCATAATACCTTGCAGCCATCACATCATATGGCATAACTCAGCCAATCAGGAGGGATTATCATAGTCCCTATTAAAGCTGTGGCAGGGAATCCAGAAGTCATTCTGTCATTCACGCTAATTGACTAGAATGGCCATTTTACACATTGCAAAAATTACATCACCCATAGATAGCTCACATAACCTCGGTCTTCTCCATAATACTTTGTAGCCATCATATAGCATAACTCAGCCAATCAGGAGGGATTATCATAGCCCCTATAAAAGCTGCGGCAGGGAATGCAGCAGCCATTCTGTGATTTACGCTAATTGACTAGAACGGCAAATTTACAAATAGATGGCTCACATAGCCTCGGTCTTCTCCATAATACCTCGCAGCCATCACATCACATGGCATAACTCAGCCAATAAGAAGGTATTATCATAGCCCCTATAAAAGCTGCAACAGGAAATGCAGCAGCCATTGTGTGATGAATCTGGATAGTGAAAGGACGTCATAATTCACACCTTAGCATTATAGATAGGAGAGAGAAGGTCACAAAACCTCAAAACACAGAAGAATGTGTACAGATAGTGTGTGATAGGACAGCAGTGAAGAACAGCTATCATCCATTTACCTATAGCCAAAAGCTTGAAAGGGATTGGATACAGTCCTAGGAGACCTCAGAGTGTTACACATATCTTCGAAGTATTGATTTGAAAATAACCACATTTTTGGGAAAAATTTGTCAAATTTAAATTTTAAAAGATTTGCTCATAGTTAATAAAAGACATTAAAGAAATAACCTATAAATCTGGGAGATGGCATGTATTTTATTTGGGGTGATTCTTAGCGCACACGACTTTTCTTGACGCTCACCTTATTCATGATTTCAGCATTTGCTTTAGCAAGCACCAACTCCATAGAATCTGTAACACTGGTGAACTTCACAGTATCTGGTTTCTGGCGATACTTCGCATCACTTAGAATCTCAGCCACTTTCTTGTTCTGCTCCACCTCCAACGAGCCGATAGGAACCCATCCGATTCCTTTCAACCATTGCAGATCTGCTTTGTACATGTTCTGCGGGAAAAACAAATTGCAGAAAATCCATTTAGGGCCCTCACTCCCGGTGTTGTGTCTTATGCTCCATCCTCTGAAACCATTACCAATTTCAGCAGACCCTAATTTTTGGATAACCCCTTTAAAAGACACCTACAAAGCATTAACTTATAAAAGTCTGAGGACAGTACTCACATCACTCTGTATATCGTAGACCTTCCTGGCATGGACCACGTCATTCTGGTCTGGCAGGCACGTCCACTGGTGCAGGGGCCTCTTGTAGTCAATGTCGCTCACCAATTTCTGGCAGTTCTTGGCCAACACGATGCCCAGCATGTCCACCGGCATGTTAAACTTTGTCTTCCACTTTTCAAAGTCCTTGTGATACTCTCTCTCACTCTGCATTTTGGCCAAATGCATGGCCCACACTGATTTCGGATCGTCCTGAAGGCTGCGGTAGCCGACGTGGTGGCCTTGCTGCTTGCGGTATCCAATTTTATATTTGAACTGGAGAAGCGAGAATGAAAATAGTTGACCATGAAATACCACTTTATACCCTATAAAATGGAGTATGTAAATACTGATGTAGCAAACGTCATCGTAACCCTAAGCAAACCTTTACTTGCATGTGTGATCTGTTAAATGTCGAGTTGAAGTTTGCTTCATCTGTCTGTACCTTAATTCTCCACATGAGGTATTGTTCTAGTTAGGCTAAATTCATACTTCCATTGTTTTGCTTCTGTCAAGTCTGTCATTGCGACGCAACGACGGATCCGTCGTTTTTTAGATGTCAACTGACGCAACGGATGAGTTATTTCACTGGATTCTGTTCACAGGAATCCTGTGCAAAAACTGATCCGTCGCTTCCGATACATCCATTGTGCGTCTGTTTTTTGACAAATCCGTCATGATCCGTTTGTGTTTGGGACATCCCAGTGGGTGTGCCAAACATGCTGGGCATGGTCCATCGTGTGATGGATTACAGCGGAATCCAGCACCATAGAGCTCCATTATAGCTTGTGACAGATGGCGACGGACACCTGCGGAGTGCGTTTTTTTTGCCGCTCCAAAAAACGTTACATTCAGCGTTGCTCCCGCCTGACAGTCAGTCACTAAATGACGCGGTGGATGCAACGCAAGGTCATCAGTAACAATCCGTCACTAATAGAAGTCTATGGGGAAAAAAGGATTCCTGCAAAATATTTTGCAGGATACCGTAATTCCTCAAGGCAACAGATTGTGACGGAAGTAAAATAACGGAAGTGTGAACTTAGCCTTAGGGGTACTTTGCACGCTGTGACATCGCTAGCCGATACTAGAGATGCCCAGCGCGATAGCACCCGCCCCCGTCACACATGCGATTTCTTGTGATTGCAGCCGTAGCGAACATTATCGCTACGGCAGCTTCACACGCACATACCTGGTCGGCAACGTCACGGTGACTGCCGAACAATCCCTCCTTCAAGGGGGAGGTGCGTTCGGTGTCACCACGACCTCACTAAGCGGCCGGCCAATAGAAGCGGAGGGGCGGAGATGAGCGGGAAGTAACATCATGCCCACCTCCTTCCTTCCGCATTGGCGGCGGGACACAGGTAAGGAGATGTTTGTCGGTCCTGTGGCTTCACACACAGCGATGTATGACGCCGCAGGAGCAACAAACAACATCGAATCAGCAACAGGAGCGACATTATGGAAATGAACGACGTGTCACAGATCAGCGATTTTTGACTGTTTCACGCTCGTTCATCGTCGCTCCTAGGATTTACACATTGCAATATCACTACTGGCGCCGGAAGTGCGTCACAACAACCATGACCCCGACGATATTTCAGTAGCGATGTCGCAACTTGTAAAGTACCCCTTAAAGGGAACCTGTCAGGTCCAATAAGCACCCAGCACCACGAGCAGTTCTGGGTGCATATTGTTAATCCCTGCCTAACTGTCCCTGTATACACTAGCATAGATAAAGAGAGCTTTTGAAAAAGTATTTCTAAAAATCTTTAATGATATGTTAGTGAGGCCAGGGACTAGTCACAAAGGTGTTAGTTCCTGCGCCCATTGCGCTATCTTGGTATGTTAGCACACTCACAGGGGCGTACTAACATGCTATTCAAGCGTTACCAGCGGTGACGCTCGTACCTGTGTTCGCTGTGACTGCTGATCTGAATGTCCCAGCACTTTCGGTCACCTCTCTGAAGCCAGGACGCGTACACCCGACTTCATACTGTGCATGACTGGAAGTGCGGGGCATTCAGAAGAGCGGTGACAGTGGACACAGGTATGAGTGTCACCGCTGGTAACGCTTGAATAGCATGTTAGTACACCCCTGTTTACGTGTTAACATGCTAAAAGGCAGAATGAGCGCAGGAACTAACAACCTTGTGACTAGTCTCTTGCCTCATTAGCATATCATAAAGGATCTTTAAAAATACTTTTTCTAATGATCTCTTTATCTATGTTACTAAATACAGGGACAGTTAGGCAGGAATTAGCAATATGCACCCAGAACTGCTCGTGGTTCTGGGGGCATATTGCACCTGACAGGTTCCCTTTAAAGAGTGTTTTCTGAGAGTTTTATTATGATGACCTAAGATTGAAGGCGATCACTGATCAGCTGATTGAAGGCACCGGAGCGCTCTGAAAATGGCACAGCTCCGTCCGTGTGTGGTGGCTGTGACCGGTACTGCAGCTCTCACGCATTTTAGGTAATTATATGGAGCTGACCATATCAGCACCAGAAAGAAATTATGCAAGCCAAAAAATATTTTAAATTATACCGATATCCTTTACTGAAAATATAAAAATATATTAAAAATGGAACAATTCAAGAGACGGATGGTATACATTGGGGAAATCCGGCAATACCCTGATACAATAAATAAATGGAACCCAGTATCACACAGGTGTGTGACCCAAAACTACAACAAACTGTATATACAGGGTGGTCCAAAAGTAGGTGGACAGTATGTGTAATGGGGTTATCAAACATGGTGTAAAGTGAAACTGACTCAGTTGCCCTTAGCAACCAATCAGATTCCACTTTTCATTCTTCACAGACTCTTTGGAAAATGAAAGGTGGAATCTGATTGGTTGCTAAGGGCAACTGAGTCAGTTTCACTTTACACCATGTTTGATAACCCTATTAAACATACTGTCCACCTACTTTTGGACCACTCTGTATAAGGAATTAAATGCTCACAAGTGAGTACTAAATGTAACAGCGGTATAAGAGAAGTATCAATCACAAAAATAAAGAATCACAAAGGAAGTGAATTACCAATGAGCCGGGTCGAAACACAGTCCTGAGGAGCGGTTTTCCCCATACACTCGACGCGCATTTCGCAACCTCAGTGCTTCATCCAGGAGTGATATTCTCTAATACCGCTGTTACATTTAGTATTCACTTGTGGGCATTTAATTCCTTATATATACAGATTGTTGCTGTGTGATACTGGGTTCCATTTATTTATTGTATCAGGGTATTGCCGGATTTCCCCAAAGAATATTGGTAGAATTTAAAATATTTTTTGGCTTGCATAATTTCTTTTCGGTGTTGATATTATCAAATCATATGCTTTGAGCCCCTATGAGTGGGTTGTGATATTGGTGGTATAATTATATGGAGTTGTGCTATTTCCAATGTGCCACGACCCCTTCAGTCAGATGGTTGGTGGCACTCCGAATGATATTGGTTATCAATATTAAAGTCTTAGAAAAACCCCTTCAGCTCCAGTGGTCCTTACGTGACCACAAGAAAGCGTTTTTTTTTATCAAGTGTCAAAGTTTGTTCTGATGGCATTCTTCATGCGTCCGCCTACTAACATCACTGGCAATATCTCTTGATGCTTTTGCAGCCTTGATGGAGATGGCGTCAACCCTTAAGTCGTAGCCCTTCTTCTTTGAGTCTTCCACAGCCTTCTTATACTGACTCTACATAGGAAAGAGACAATTTAGTTCAGTATAGATCAAAAGGACTAACCATTAGCAGTAGACTTTATTTTATGTATCTGTTGACTATGGGAGGAAACCCGCGAAAAGACGGGAGAATCTACCAGCTCCGTTCATGATTGTGAGTCCGGTACTGGAGCGCTGCCCTGTTACCGCCATCATATCTATGTGCCACTAATATATAGTTACTTACGACACTATAGTTAATTTTGTTCTGTCTGCCCAGCTCGATTTCCGGTGTGTCTGGCATGATGTGAATGGTAGTTTTGTCCTTGTCCCAGGCTCCGGTGTAGAGTCGCTAAAAAAGAAAATGTTAATTTTTCTAGACCGTATACAACTATAAAGTTCATCACTTATGATCTATACGTGAATTTACCTTGTTCATTATATCAGCATTAGCTTTGGCCAATGTGAGCTCCAGAGAGTCGGTGACGCTGGTGAATTTAAGGGTTCCTGGGTGCTGCCTGTATTTGTTTTCACTCAAAATCTCTCCGGCTTTCTTTGACTTTTCGACCTCCAGAGAACCGATAGGGACCCAGCCTACTCCCCTCAGCCACTGCAGATCAGCCTTGTATAAATTCTTTAGGGAAAGAGAAAATATGAGGCATAATCTGAAATTCTAAATGTGCAGTGATATTTATTACCCATAATAAAAAATACCGCCACATAGTGAACATAAGTATACCGCTATTATGCCCAACTAAAATGTACCTTTGTGTAATGTAAATGTAAAATTCTGCCGCCTTAATAACCAACTATTTTCCATGATTCAGTAATAATACCACTTTGGCGCCAGTTGCATACTCACATCACTCTGTATATCGTAGACCTTCCTGGCATGGACCACGTCATTCTGGTCTGGCAGGCACGTCCACTGGTGCAGGGGCCTCTTGTAGTCAATGTCGCTGACCAATTTCTGGCAGTTCTTGGCCAACACGAAGCCCAGCATGTCCACCGGCATGTTAAATTTGGTCTTCCACTTATCGAAATCTTTCTTGTACACTCGGTCGCTCTGGATCTTGGCCACGTGCATGGCCCATACGGATTTGGGATCATCCTGTAAACTGCGGAAACCCACGTGGTGTCCTTGTTGTTTCCTATAGGCAGTTTTGTACTTAAACTAAAAAATAAAAAAAAAGATTAATTTTTCAAGGTTACATTTTTAGTTTCATTATCCACTTAGCATAATATTTTTTTTTATTTATTTTTTATAAATTACAGTATACGTTTTAGATTTTTTTTATCATTTACAATTCTATAGATATATATATATATATATGTATATATATATATATATATGTATATATATATATATATATATTAGATATTTATTCACTTATATAGCGCTATTAATTCCACAGCGCTTTACACACACATATATATATATATATATATATATATATATATATATATATATATTATTAATTAGGATAATATAATTTACATTTTTTAATTTAATTATTCTTATTATTATTTAATTATTATAGTCTTTTTTTATTAGTAAATATAATCGGAAATAAATTTACAAAATTCACTTAGATTGTACCATAAAAATATATTAAAAACTTACGTCACTGGCGATGTCTCTGGAGGCTCTAGCTGCCTTTATCTGGATGGCGTCTGAACGGAGGTCATATCCCTTTGCTTTGGATTCTTCCAGTGCTTGTCTGTACAATTTCTGCAAAAATAATAATAAAAAAAAAAATATGCCATGGCTGAATATTTTAAGCAGAGGTGAAGAATTGTTAGGTTTATTATAAGTTTAGTGATATAAGTTTTGCAATTTGTTTAAGCTTAAGAAAGGAGCATTAATGTCACAGGTGACAGACAGTCCTGTGGGGTCCGGCTATACAAGGTCACAGCATTTGGCTACACGAACTGCTCCCTGACCTTTTATTATTCCTGCTTGGTTTTCATCCCTTTCCCTTTAGGACCCTGTGGAGTTCCTCAGCCTGTCAGCTGCTTTTCATCAGCACTTCCCTTGTTTCTTTATATACCTTCACTTCCTATTACTTGATGCTGGTGATATTTGATATATCTTTATTAAGTCTTCAGTGCAAGCAGTCAGCTCGCACACATCAGGAGAATCTTGGTGGTTGTTGCAGTCCTGCTCACTGGGTCAACTGGAGATAAGTTGTTTGTGGTTTTCCCTTGTTTGTTATCCCTGTGTATCCTTTAGTGCCTAGTGGGGTTGACAAAAGGCTCATCCAATCCGCTCTCTACCTAGGGTTCAGATTAGAGTCAGCCTAGGGTCAGGTATCTGGCTCGGCGCATAGGTGCGGAACCTATCTAGGATGGTGAGGGAACTCAGGGCTCAGCGGTAGGCTTGTTCAGGCGTCACCATCTTCCCTAGACACAGGGTTTCCCTAACCTTTCAACTGGTACTTTCCCATATCTAGCATGACCACTAAATGGTTAATATGTTGAAATTAATTGTGATCACTTTCACCACTAGAGGGGAAGTCTGTATACAGCTGTAGACAGTTACTACCGTATTTCCCCTAAAAAATAAGACAGGGTGCAATATTATTATTTGCTCTAGGGCTTATTTTCAGGGGATGTCTTATATTTTCCCATGAACAGGAATCCACATTTTTTTCTTCAACAAAAAAAAAATCTTAATTTATTTAAATATAGTCATGTGCTCACATTCTGGAACATCAACATTCTGTGTTACTCCTATTACTGGCTCAGATGCTCATTTTCTTATCTGATCCGCTATTCTCATGGTCCAGTTCTATAGTGTAGGGTACAGACCATATTTACAAAGGCGTAAATTACCTGCTTAAATATATTATACTCTATGTACTGCTAAGTTTACCCCCAAAAGAAAGCAGACACCCCTCCTAAAAGAATTGCACTTACCAGACTCAAAACATTTAGAGTAGGCAGGTGAATGGGCTCTCACATACAAATCTGCGTCATTGTCAGGTCCCCCTGCGTTCTACAGCAGTGACTCCCCCTGGTGACTGGAAGCAGTATCACTCGTGCAAAGTGATACTGGTACCCGATGTGTTTGTGAGAGCTGCAGTGCAATATAGCTGGAATGGCAGGGACCTGACAGCAATGCAGATCTTTGTGTGAGAGCCCATCCACCATCGACACTTGCCAATTGTAAATGTTTGGGGTCTGGTGAGTCAGATTTTTTGTTTTTGGGGTTTTATTTGTTTGGAGGGAGGTCTGTTTTCTTTTGACAGTGTCTGCTTTCTTTTGGGGGTGTCTAATTTATTTTTGGGATGTCTGCTTTCTTTGATGAAGAGTCCTACTATATTCTTTCACTTTTTTAGTTGCTTGGACACTTTCTTATGGAATTGCAACTAGGGCTTATTTTTGGAGTAGGGCTTATATTTTAGGCATACTCCAAAAGCCCAAGAAGTCCTTCTAGGGCTTATTTTCTGGCTATTCTAATTATGGCTCATCAGGAGCACACCGCTCCCCTGTCTACGAGGTTACTGCTTGCGCTTCTGAATGATTGATAGTTCAGACGAGTAAGATTATCACACCATTTGCCTGAACTGTATGCACAATAACGCTTCAAGTAGAAGGACACTGGATCCGGCCGGCTTCAGATCAGCGCTCGCCAGCTCTATAGCAAAGAGCCTACAAGTGCTGCGATCCTTTGCAAAGGCAACCAGCCACCTCTGATAGACTTCAGCGGTGGCTGGTAACCTAGACTGCAAGCAGTAACTACTAAAATGAAAAATCCTTTTGTTCTTGAAAAAGAAGGGAATTTTGTTACTTACCGTAAATTCCTTTTCTTCTAGCTCCTATTGGGAGACCCAGACGATTGGGTGTATAGCTACTGCCTCCGGAGGCCACACAAAGCATTACACTAAAAAGTGTAAGGCCCCTCCCCTTCTGGCTATACACCCCCAGTGGGATCACTGGCTCACCAGTTTTAGTGCAAAAGCAAGAAGGAGGAAAGCCAATAACTTGGTTAAACAAATTCACTCCGAGTAACATCGGAGAACTGAAAAACCGTTCAACATGAACAACATGTGTACCCGAAAAACCCAAAAATCCCGAAGGACAACAGGGCGGGTGCTGGGTCTCCCAATAGGAGCTAGAAGAAAAGGAATTTACGGTAAGTAACAAAATTCCCTTCTTCTTCGGCGCTCCATTGGGAGACCCAGACGATTGGGACGTCCAAAAGCTGTCCCTGGGTGGGTAAAGAAATACCTTATGTTAGAGCTGCGAAGACAGCCCTCCCCTACGGGGAGGCAACTGCCGCCTGCAGGACTCTTCTACCTAGGCTGGCGTCCGCCGAAGCATAGGTATGCACCTGATAATGTTTGGTGAAAGTGTGCAGACTCGACCAGGTAGCTGCCTGGCACACCTGTTGAGCCGTAGCCTGGTGTCGCAATGCCCAGGACGCACCCACGGCTCTGGTAGAATGGGCCTTCAGCCCTGATGGAACCGGAAGCCCAGCAGAACGGTAGGCTTCAAGAATTGGTTCTTTGATCCATCGAGCCAGGGTGGCTTTGGAAGCCTGCGACCCTTTGCGCTTACCAGCGACAAGGACAAAGAGTGCATCGGAGCGGCGCAGGGGCGCCGTGCGGGAAATGTAGATTCTGAGTGCTCTCACCAGATCTAACAAATGTAAATTCTTCTCATACCGATGAACTGCATGAGGACAAAAAGAAGGCAAAGAGATATCCTGATTAAGATGAAAAGAGGAGACCACCTTCGGGAGAAACTCCTGAATGGGGCGCAGCACTACCTTGTCCTGGTGGAAGACCAGGAAAGGAGCCTTGGATGACAGCGCTGCTAGCTCAGACACTCTCCGAAGAGATGTGATCGCTACCAGAAAAGCCACTTTCTGTGATAGTCTAGAAAGTGAAATCTCCCTCAGAGACTCGAAGGGCGGCTTCTGGAGGGCAACTAGTACCCTGTTCAGATCCCATGGATCTAACGGCCGCTTGTACGGGGGTACAATATGACAAACCCCCTGCAGGAACGTGCGCACCCTAGGAAGTCGTGCTAGACGCTCTTGAAAAAAGACGGATAGCGCCGAGACTTGCCCTTTAAGGGAGCCGAGCGACAAACCTTTTTCTAACCCAGATTGCAGGAAAGAAAGAAAGGTAGGCAATGCAAAAGGCCAGGGAGACACTCCCTGAGCAGAGCACCAGGATAAGAATATCCTCCACGTTCTGTGGTAGATCTTAGCGGACGTGGGCTTCCTAGCCTGTCTCATGGTGGCAACGACCCCTTGGGATAATCCTGAAGACCCTAGGATCCAGGACTCAATGGCCACACAGTCAGGTTCAGGGCCGCAGAATTCCGATGGAAAAACGGCCCTTGGGACAGTAAGTCTGGTCGGTCTGGTAGTGCCGACGGTTGGCCGACCGTGAGATGTCACAGATCCGGAAACCACGCCCTCCTTGGCCAGTCTGGGGCGACGAGTATGACGCGGCTGCAGTCGGATCTGATCTTGCGTAGCACTCCGGGCAAGAGTGCCAGAGGTGGAAACACATAAGGGAGCCGGAACTGCGACCAATCTTGCACTAAGGCGTCTGCCGCCAGAGCTCTGTGATCGCGAGACCGTGCTATGAAGGTTGGGACCTTGTTGTTGTGCCTGGACGCCATTAGGTCGACGTCCGGCCTTCCCCAGCGGCTACAGATTTCCTGAAACACGTCCGGGTGAAGGGACCATTCCCCTGCGTCCATGCCCTGGCGGCTGAGGAAGTCTGCTTCCCAGTTTTCTACGCCGGGGATGTGAACTGCGGATACGGTGGAGGCCGTGGCTTCCACCCACATCAGAATCCGCCGGACTTCCTGGAAGGCTTGCCGACTGCGTGTCCCTCCTTGGTGATTGATGTATGCCACCGCTGTGGAGTTCTCCGACTGAATTCGGAGCTGCTTTCCTTCCAGCCACTGCTGGAAGGCTAGTAGGGCAAGATACACTGCTCTGATTTCCAGAACATGGATCTGAAGGGTGGACTCCTGCTGAGTCCACGTACCCCGAGCCCTGTGGTGGAGAAAAAACTGCTCCCCACCCTGACAGACTCGCGTCTGTCGTGACTACCGCCCAAGACGGTGGTAGAAAGGATCTTCCCTGTGATAATGAGGTGGGAAGAAGCCACCATTGCAGAGAGTCCTTTTGTGAAAAGGATACTTTCCTGTTCAGGGATGTTGACTTCCCGTCCCATTGGCGGAGAATGTCCCAATAAGAGGACGCAGATGAAACTGCGCAAACGGAACCGCCTCCATTGCCGCCACCAACTTCCCGAGGAAGTGCATGAGGCGTCTTAAGGAGTGCGACTGACCTTGACGGAGAGTCTGCACCCCAGTCTGTAGTGACCGCTGCTTGTCCAGCGGAAGCTTCACTAGCGCTGAGAGGGTATGAAACTCCATGCCAAGATACGTTAGTGATTGGGTCGGTGACCGGTTTGACTTTGAGAAGTCGATGATCCACCCGAACGTCTGGAGAGTCTCCAGCGCAACATTCAGGCTGAGTTGGCATGCCTCTTGAGAGGGTGCCTTGACAAGTAGATCGTCCAAGTAAGGGATCACAGAGTGTCCCTGTGAGTGCAAGACTGCTACCACTGCCGCCATGACCTTGGTGAACACCCGTGGGGCTGTCGCCAGACCGAATGGCAGAGCTACGAACTGAAGATGGTCGTCTCCCATCACGAAACGTAGAAAACATTGGTGCTCTGTAGCAATCGGCACGTGGAGATAAGCATCTTTGATGTCTATTGATGCTAGGAAATATCCTTGAGACATTGAGGCAATGACGGAGCGGAGGGTTTCATCCGGAACCGCCTGGCTTCCACGTGCTTGTTGAGCAGTTTTAGGTCCAGAACGGAACGGAAAGAGCCATCCTTTTTTGGCACCACAACCAGATTGGAGGAAAACCGTGTCTTGTTCCTGAAGAGGAACAGGGATTACCACTCCTTCTGCCTGCAGAATAGCATCGGCTCGGTGGGGAGGTGGGGACGTTCTGAAGAATCGAGTCGGAGGACGAGAACAGAACTCTGTCCTGTGCACGTGGGCACAATGTCCCTCACCCACCGGTCTGTGACCTGTGGCAGCTAAATGTCGCCAAAGGCGAGCGAGTCTGCCATCAACCGCGGATGCGGAGAGATGAGAGAGCTGAGAGTCATGAGGAGACCGCCTTGGTAGCGGTTCCTCCGGCTGCCTTCCTTGGGCGTGATTGAGCCCCCGGAAACTGAGCCCCTCTGAGGCTTTTCAGCTCTTTTGGACGAGGACAATTGGGACTTGCCCGAGCTTGGGAAGGACCGAAACCTCGACTGTCCTTCCAGGACAGCATTAATAGGGTAAGTCGCAATGCAGACATTGCGAGGTTACGGACGCCCCTGCGGCACAAATGTACATATGCTCAAGACCAGCTGTGCAAGAACCGCTGAAAAGCTTAGGGTGCCCATACGGCTGTAAATGCCGGAGCAACCGACACGCCGATAGCCTCATAGACAGATTTCAACCAGAGTCCATCTGTCTGGCATCTTTAAGTGAAGTCCCATCTCCACTGCAACTATAGCTCTAGCCGCAAGCCTGGAGATTGGAGAATCCACCTTTGGACCCTGGGTCCCGCGCTTGACCACGTCAGTGGGAAACGGATAACGTGTATCCTTAATACGTTTGGAGAAAACGCTTATCTGGTAAGCGTGGTGTTCCTGGACTGCTTCTCTGAAGTCAGCGTGGCCAGAAAAATACTCAATATACGTTTGAGCTACTGAAATGGGACTTCTCCTGCTGTGAAGCTGACTCCTCCGCTGGGGGAGCTGAGGGAGAAAGATCCAACATTCCATTGATGGACGCTATAGGATCATTCCTTATGGCGTCACCATCCGGTGTATCCGGATTGAGAGCGTTGTCAGGATCAAAGTCCTGATGAGCTACGTCTGCCTCATCATACAGAGAGCCTCCTGGGACCCCCCCCGGAGCACCGATTTTATTCCCAATGAGGGTGGCCAGGGAGCACTGATCCAGATTGCCCATGGCCTGTCCGGACTGCAAGTCTCTATCCCATTGCAACTCCATCCCTGTCCTTGGACAGGGTTGACAGGTGGTTCCTTTGGCCACGTCTAGTAGAGACCCCGGCTGACCAAGTGCTCCAGGGGAGCATTGCACACAATGGGGTTCAGTGCCGTGGAACAGTATCACATGCAGTAAAAACAGCATCGAAAGCCTGTGTTGCTTATATGCTGCTGCCGCTAGCCATCTAGGACATAGAGCCAAGAATGGCGACCGTACAATGCAATGTATAGCATACAAGCATAAAGTACAATGAACACTGCAGCACATGCAATACAAGCAGCATAGAAAGCCTGTGCCTTGGCACCCCTGCTTTTCTGCTGCTGTAGACTAGCCATCTAGGGGAATATAGCCCAGAATATCGACCATACAGTGCAATGTATAGCATACAAGCATAAGTACAAATGAACACTGCAACCCCTGCAATACAAGCAGCATAGAAAAAACCTGTGCCTCAGCACCCCTGCTTTTCTGCTGCTGTAGGCTAGTCATTCTAGGCGAAAATAGCCCAGACTAGCGACCGTACAGTGCAGTGTATAGCATACAAGCATAACTACACATGAACGCTTCAGTACATGCAATACAAGCAGCATAGAAAGCCTGTGCCTTAGCACCCCTGCTTTCCTGCTGCTGATGTGTCGCCATCTAAGAGGGCATATAGCCAAAAATAGCGACCTATGCAGTGTATGCATAAAAATACAAATGGACAACTGCGGTATTTAATGGGGTCAGCACTTCAGGTGCCGCTTACCGCCCGCCTATAAGCGGGTGTGTGGTCGCCCTAGTCCTGTGCCTGGTTGCCCAGAGTCCGATCTCTCAGCTCGGACTGCAGGAATGGCTGCCGGCGTCCTTCTCCAGCTCGTGTGAGTAGGGGCGGGCCGTGGGCGTGCCCCCAAGTCAGAGCGGGAAACCGGCGTCCCACAGTGTCCAGTGAGAGGGCTGGAGCATGTAAATAAGGCTCCAGCCCTCGGCGCTGCTGATTGTACAGCGTCTCTCCCCTACCCTGATTGACAGGGTGGGGGCGGGAACGAAGCGGAGCTAGGCCGCAAAAGCCGGGGACTGGATTTATAAGCGGCGCCGCCGTAAAAGCGCGGTCGGCGCTAAGTCCCCGGCGCACTACAAGTCCCAGCCGCGCCGCCGCTCCCGGAGCGTCCGGCGCGGTAGTTCCCCATACATAAAGTCACTCAGCTAGGCTGCAGTGACTGTAACCCTTTACTGTCCCCGGCGCACTAGCACACCCAGCAAGTCTGGAGTGTGCTGTGCCTGTGAGTACGGGGACACAGAGTACCTGAATGGTGCAGGGCCATGTCCCTGAACGGTACCCAGCTCCGTATCCAGCAGGTTCAATGGGTCTGTGGATGGAGCCCGGCCTCAGGGCTTTGGGGCCGGTAAGATCCCACTTCCTCAGAGCCCCTCAGGGGGATGTGGAAGGAAAACAGCATGTGGGCTCCAGCCGCCGTACCAGCAATAGGTACCTCAACCTTACAAACCACAAGCGGGGTGAGAAGGGAGCATGCTGGGGGCCCTATATGGGCCCTCTTTTCTTCCATCCGACATAGTCAGCAGCTACTGCTGACTAAACAGTGGAGCTATGCGTGGATGTCTGACCTCCTTCGCACAAAGCAGAAAACTGGTGAGCCAGTGATCCCACTGGGGGTGTATAGCCAGAAGGGGAGGGGCCTTACACTTTTTAGTGTAATGCTTTGTGTGGCCTCCGGAGGCAGTAGCTATACACCCAATCGTCTGGGTCTCCCAATGGAGCGCCGAAGAAAATGAAAAATCCCTCTGTTTGTGTATTTTTAAGAGCTAAATTGCAAAGTATCTTGTTTTACAAGCTCTTTGCAATTGTAACCTTCTATGATTGTAAGACAACCCCATTAATCTGAATGAATAAAGTGTCCATCAAAAACAGGCCGCCTGGTGAAAAATGTGGACATCAGCATTTCGACACTTAGGGGTACTTTACACGCTGCAACATCACTAGCATCGGCTAGCGATGCCGAGCGCGATAGCACCCACCCCCGTCGCACATGCGATATCTTGTGACAGCTTCACATGCACTTACCTGCCCTGCGACGTCGCTCTGGCCGGCAACCCGCCTCTTTCCTAAGGGGGCGGGTCGTGCGGCGTCACAGCGACGTCACACGGCAGGCGGCCAATAGAAGCGGAGGGGCGGAGATGAGCGGGACGTAAACATCCCGCCCACCTCCTTCCTTCTGCATAGCCGGTGGAGGCAGGTAAGGAGATGTTCCTCGCTCCTGCGGCTTCACACACAGCGATGTATGGTGCCGCAGGAACGAGGAACAACATCGTATCTCCTATTGGTGCGACATTATGAAAATGTCCGATGCTACACAGATCCCCGATTTATGACGCTTTTGCGATCGTTTATCGGCGCATCAAGGCTTTACACGTTGCGACGTCGTTACCGGCGCTGGATGTGCGTCACTTTCGATTTGACCCCGATAATATCGCAGTAGTGATGTCGCAACGTGCAAAGTACCCCTTAGACTGTATGGGGAAGGGTAAAATAAAATTAATTAATTAATTAATTAAATAAACTGAAAATTTGCTGAAATTTATATGATTTTTATTTTCTGCGCTCATATTGCCGTCACTTACTTCGCTGTAATTAATCTTGTTCTGTTTGGCAAGAACGACCTCCGGGGTATCGGGCATGATGTGGATTTGTGTCTTATCCTTGTTCCAGGCATCTGTGTACAAGCGCTGCAATAAAGAAAATAACGTCAGAATCATCGAGGTCTGGAATTGAGTCTAGATTATGTCTGGGTGAAATGCGGGAAACACATTACCTTATTCATAATGTCGGCATTGGCCTTTGCCAGCACCAGTTCCATGGAGTCGGTGGTGCTGGTGAAGCGGAATTTGTCCGGATGCTGGCGGTACTTCTTCTCGCTTATAATGACTGAAGCCCGTTTATTTTTCTCGTCATCCAAAGATCCAGAAGGAGACCAGCCGATTCCTTTCAGCCACTGCAGGTCCGACTTATACTGAACCTATAAGATGTAGAAGAGGTGGAGAAGTTATGTATACGGTATGAAGTAGACGGTAATTTCTACATTGTAATAGGATTTGGCATCGATTTTTGGTGCTAAAGCTAAAAAACCCCTCAACAAATCCTCCTTGACCAATAGGAATTGATATGTGGTGTATTTTTCTGCTGCAAATTTGTAAAAAGTGAATTTAACAGGAAGCCCATGCAACAAAACCTGGTTCTGGTGGCAGGTTGACCGTAGCCAAAACCACTGAGAAAATATATGGACATTTGTTGGCCGATTTGACCAATTTTGCTGCAATTATAATATCAGTTCTTTGGATAGGGTCAACTTTAGAGAAGGATATCACAATTGTTGTCTAGATGTGTCGGGTATAGTTGAGCAAAAAGATATTCGAGACCATGTTCCATTGGCCATGTCAGGAGTCCATGACCACCTGGACCAGAGCCCTTCACCACCTCCTAACCTGATGGCATCCCCGGCATCTATCCTGATTAGTTGCCCCAACGCATGCCAGGCCTACTAACCAGAAGAGGTGCCGAAGATTTTGGCAGGTAGGAGGAAGTACACAGGGCTCTGGTTCGGCAGCTATGGGCAGGAGTGACAAATCACTAGACATTATTAAAACAAGGACCCAGAACAGGTGACATTATTACAGGAAGGGGCTAGAATGGAGGACATTATTACAGGAAGGGGCCCAGACAGAGAGACATCATTACAGGATGAGGCCCAGGATGGGGATATCATAAAAGTAAGGGGCCAGGATGGGGGACAATGTTCTAGTATGAGGGGACATTATATCAGGATGGGACCCAGGATGAGGACATTACTACAGTAATGGTCCCAGCATGGGGGACATTATTAAAGGAAGAGGCCAGGATGGAAGACATTATTACACAAAAGGGGCCAGGATGGGGATATAAGAGGAAAGGGCCAGGATGGTGGACACTTTTACAGGAAGAGACCGAGGTTGGGGGATATTGTTATAGGATGGGGGAGACATTATACCAGGATGGGTCTCAGGAGAAGGACATTATGACAGGAATGGGCCCAGGATGTGGAACATTATTACTGAAAGAGGCGAGGATGGAGGACATTATTACATGAAAGGGGCCAGGATGGAGGACATTATTACAAAAAGACGCCAGTATGGAGGACATTATTATAGAATGTGGGACATTATACCAGGATAGGGACATTACTACAGTAATGGTACCAGCATTGCTGGACATTATTAAAGGAAGAGGTCAGGATGACATTATTACACAAAAGGGGCCAGGATAGGGGATATAAAAGGAAGACGCCAGGATGGTGGACACTTTAACAGGAAGACACCAAGGTTGGGTGTAATTGCTATAGGATGGGGGAGACAATATACCAGGATGGGACTCAGGAGGAGGACATTACAACAGGAATGGGCCCAGGATGTCAAACATTATTACTGAAAGAGGCGTGGATGGAGGACATTATTACATGAAAGGGGCCAGGATGGAGGACATTATTACATGAAGAGGCCAGTATGGAAGACATTATTATAGAATGTGGGACATTATACCAGGATGGGGGACATTACTACAGGAATGGGCCCAGGATGGGGGACAATATTACAGCAATGGCCGAGGATGAGGAACATTAATAAAGGAAGGGGACATTATTACATGATGAAGGACGTTATTACAGAGGGCCGTTCGTCTGACCAACATGCTGGTAGAGTCCCTGGTCCAAATTTTGCGCGGAGGCCCAAAGGACTCTTCTTACACCATTGGCTACAGGCCATCGACGTGACCACTGCACCAATATGCTACAAATCTTTTTGCTGACATATACACAATAGATAAAAGAGTTGGTCAAACTTGAAGTTTTCGGTGAGACTGATGTGTATGGGGGCACATGATGTCGGAGGAGGGAAAGATTGGGCAGTTTGGGCAGTTTAGATTCTCTATCACTTTAAGGGGACTAAGCGGTCGCCCATTAAAAACATGGGAACACTCAGTCAGGCTGAATGGCAATGTGTATGGAGGAGTCGGGAGAGATAGCTATCGGGTCAAAATGAGTGCTTGCATGGCGGATATCTAATGTGTTTGGCCAGCGGATAGCTAGTGTATGTCTTGCGGATGCCTAGTGTATGTCTAGCGGATGGCTAGTGTATGTCTTGCGGATGCCTAGTGTATGTCTAGCGGATAGCTAGTGTATGTCTTGCGGATGGCTAGTGTATGTCTAGCGGATGGCTAGTGTTTGTCTAGCGGATGGCTAGTGTATGTCTAGCGGATAGCTAGTGTATGTCTAGTGGATGGCTAGTGTATGTCTAGTGGATGGCTAGTGTATGTCTAGTGGATGGCTAGTGTATGTCTTGCGGATGCCTAGTGTATGTCTAGCGGATAGCTAGTGTATGTCTTGCGGATGGCTAGTGTATGTCTAGCGGATGGCTAGTGTTTGTCTAGCGGATGGCTAGTGTATGTCTAGCGGATAGCTAGTGTATGTCTAGTGGATGGCTAGTGTATGTCTAGTGGATGGCTAGTGTATGTCTAGTGGATGGCTAGTGTATGTCTTGCGGATGCCTAGTGTATGTCTAGCGGATGGCTAGTGTATCTCTTGCGGATGCCTAGTGTATGTCTAGCGGATAGCTAGTGTATGTCTTGCGGATGGCTAGTGTATGTCTAGCGGATGGCTAGTGTTTGTCTAGCGGATGGCTAGTGTATGTCTAGCGGATGGCTAGTGTATGTCTAGCGGATGGCTAGTGTATGTCTAGGGGATGGCTAGTGTATGTCTAGGGGATGGCTGGTGTATGTCTAGCGGATGGCTGGTGTATGTCTAGCGGATGGCTAGTGTGTGTCTAGCAGATGGCTAGTGTATGTCTAGCGGATGGCTAGTGTATGTCTAGCGGATGGCTAGTGTATGTCTAGCGGATGGCTAGTGTATGTCTAGCGGATGGCTAGTGTATGTCTAGCGGATGGCTTGTGTATGTCTAGCGGATGGCTAGTGTATGTCTAGCGGATGGCTAGTGTATGTCTAGCGGATGGCTAGTGTATGTCTAGCGGATGGCTAGTGTATGTCTAGCGGATGGCTAGTGTATGTCTAGCGGATGGCTAGTGTATGTCTAGCGGATGGCTAGTGTATGTCTAGCGGATGGCTAGTGTATGTCTAGCGGATGGCTAGTGTATGTCTAGCGGATGGCTAGTGTATGTCTAGCGGATGGCTAGTGTATGGCTAGTGTATGTCTAGCGGATGGCTAGTGTATGTCTAGCGGATAGCTAGTGTATGTCTAGCGGATGGCTAGTGTATGTCTAGCGGATGGCTAGTGTATGTCTAGTGGATGGCTAGTGTATGTCTAGTGGATGGCTAGTGTATGTCTAGTGGATGGCTAGTGTATGTCTAGCGGATGGCTAGTGTATGTCTAGTGTATGGCTAGTGTATGTCTAGTGGATGGCTAGTGTATGTCTAGCGGATGGCTAGTGTATGTCTAGCGGATGGCTAGTGTATGTCTAGCGGATGGCTAGTGTATGGCTAGTGTATGTCTAGCGGATGGCTAGTGTATGTCTAGCGGATAGCTAGTGTATGTCTAGCGGATGGCTAGTGTATGTCTAGCGGATGGCTAGTGTATGTCTAGTGGATGGCTAGTGTATGTCTAGTGGATGGCTAGTGTATGTCTAGCGGATGGCTAGTGTATGTCTAGTGGATGGCTAGTGTATGTCTAGCGGATGGCTAGTGTATGTCTAGTGGATGGCTAGTGTATGTCTAGTGGATGGCTAGTGTATGTCTAGTGGATGGCTAGTGTATGTCTAGTGGATGGCTAGTGTATGTCTAGTGGATGGCTAGTGTATGTCTAGCGGATGGCTAGTGTATGTCTAGTGGATGGCTAGTGTATGTCTAGTGGATGGCTAGTGTATGTCTAGTGGATGGCTAGTGTATGTCTAGCGGATGGCTAGTGTATGTCTAGTGTATGGCTAGTGTATGTCTAGTGGATGGCTAGTGTATGTCTAGCGGATGGCTAGTGTATGTCTAGCGGATGGCTAGTGTATGTCTAGCGGATGGCTAGTGTATGGCTAGTGTATGTCTAGCGGATGGCTAGTGTATGTCTAGCGGATAGCTAGTGTATGTCTAGTGGATGGCTAGTGTATGTCTAGTGGATGGCTAGTGTATGTCTAGTGGATGGCTAGTGTATGTCTAGCGGATGGCTAGTGTATGTCTAGCGGATGGCTAGTGTATGTCTAGCGGATGGCTAGTGTATGGCTAGTGTATGTCTAGTGGATGGCTAGTGTATGTCTAGCGGATGGCTAGTGTATGTCTAGCGGATGGCTAGTGTATGTCTAGCGGATGGCTAGTGTATGTCTAGCGGATGGCTAGTGTATGGCTAGTGTATGTCTAGCGGATGGCTAGTGTATGTCTAGCGGATAGCTAGTGTATGTCTAGCGGATGGCTAGTGTATGTCTAGCGGATGGCTAGTGTATGTCTAGTGGATGGCTAGTGTATGTCTAGTGGATGGCTAGTGTATATCTAGTGGATGGCTAGTGTATGTCTAGCGGATGGCTAGTGTATGTCTAGTGTATGGCTAGTGTATGTCTAGTGGATGGCTAGTGTATGTCTAGCGGATGGCTAGTGTATGTCTAGCGGATGGCTAGTGTATGTCTAGCGGATGGCTAGTGTATGGCTAGTATATGTCTAGCGGATGGCTAGTGTATGTCTAGCGGATAGCTAGTGTATGTCTAGCGGATGGCTAGTGTATGTCTAGCGGATGGCTAGTGTATGTCTAGTGGATGGCTAGTGTATGTCTAGTGGATGGCTAGTGTATGTCTAGCGGATGGCTAGTGTATGTCTAGTGGATGGCTAGTGTATGTCTAGCGGATGGCTAGTGTATGTCTAGTGGATGGCTAGTGTATGTCTAGTGGATGGCTAGTGTATGTCTAGTGGATGGCTAGTGTATGTCTAGTGGATGGCTAGTGTATGTCTAGTGGATGGCTAGTGTATGTCTAGCAGATGGCTAGGCCTAGAATTGAGTTAAGGGTTGGTTTTATTGATACTTAAACTTACGTCGCTCTGCATGTCGTATGTCTTCCTGGCATGTACCACGTCATTCTGGTCAGGTAGACAGGTCCATTTATGAAGAATGTTTTTGTAGTCGATATCGGTGACTAGCGTCTGGCATTTCTTGGCCAGCAATATTCCCAGCATATCCACTGGTGTATTAAACTTGGTCCTCCATTTTTCATATTCCTTCTTGTACTCCCTATCACTCTGGATCTTGGCTACGTGCATGGCCCATACAGACTTGGGGTCATCTTTGAGACTGCGGAACCCGATGTGGTGTCCTTGCTGCTTCCTGTAACCAATTTTGTATTTGTACTGAAAAAAAAAAAAGTTTAAATATTATTTCTCATTGGATTTTCAAGTTATTGCTTTATCTATCCACCATGCTTTACACTGCAGCTATCTGTTTATTTTTATTTTTTTTTTTTTTTTGCTTAAAGTCAATATATGGTGAGTTAATTTCCATTAGAGCGAGAATAGAATAATTACATTTTACAAGTAAGGTTATTTGGTCGGTTAATAATTTTAGCAGTGAACCAATAAGAAGCCAAACTTACGTCGCTGGCAATGTCTCTTGATGATTTGGCAGCCTTAATTGGTATGGCATCGGCACGCAGGTCATAACCCTGCTTCTTTAACTCCTCGTAGCCCGCTTTGTAGGATTTCTATGCAAGAAAGGATATTGATATTGGTTAATTTTGTGTGAAAACAGATATTTACAAGAGCAAAAAAGTAACGGACACATGAATTATATTTTTCCGGGCACTCACATCTATCTATTTGTAATAAAGAGTCAGCCAGATATAAAGGCCATCATAAAACCATGTAAAAAAAAACAAACAAATTCCTGCAGTCACCACTAGGTGGTGCTAGAGGGCTTACTGCATACTGATTTGCAATTGATTTTAATGGCAGCTTTGTATGCAACAGGCACCCCCTTCTGCAAGCTGAAGGCAAAAAGAAAGTATAACAGATCCTATTTAGAATTTGTTTTAATGGGCAATACTGTATAGACATAGAATTTTATATATATTCTACGTGTATATTTTAACATACTAATTATAAGGAGACTAATATAAATATAGTAAAATATAAATTAAAATATAAGTAAAAATATGCAAAAAGAGATGAAAAAAATCTATACAAAAAATCCTAAATATATAAAGTTTAAACCATGGCCCCGTTCCCATAATGAAAATACAAAATTCTACCCAAAATGTGCATATTTGGTATCACCATATGCAAAATTATCCAAGCTTAATATAAACATATTCTTCCTATGCGCTGAACACCAGAACAGAAAAAGCGTGAAACTTCCGACGTTCTTTCTTCGGCGATCGTCTGTCTGCCGGTATCAGTCTACGGATTACAGGACACTCACCTCGCTTATGTTGACCACATTTGCCTTTGCTAGCAGGATCTCCGGTGTGTCCGGCATGACGTGAATTTGTGTCTTGTCTTTCTCCCAGGCTTGTTTGTAAAGTTTCTACAGAAACAAATGTAAGAAATAACTTTTTTTTTTTAACTTTTAAAACTTTATTTTAAAGAAGGGGTGGGGAACCTTTGTTCTGCCGGGGACCATTTGGAAATCTCTACCACAATTCGGGGCCTCCAAAAATTATCAACTTGAAAATTACTCTGCTATATTTGTCCAAACAATTAATTCACTGTGGCGGCTGCAGCAGCTTCTACACTTTGGTGCGGCTGTGGCGTTAGGTGATATTGATCTTGTTGGTTCTCGCAACTGCTTTTTCCAGGTTTGACTCGGCAGGGACTGCTGTATATACATCACAGGAGGGGATGGGGGCACATACATCACAGGGGACGTTTGGGAGGAATATAGATCACTGGGGAGGCTGGCGGGCATAGACATCAAAGGAGATGCTGAGGGGCAAATACATCACTAGGAGGGCTGGGAGGAATATACATCACTATCAAAGTTGAGGGGCAAAGACGTGGCTGTGGGCATAGACATCACTGGGTGGTACATACATCACTGGGGGTATATACATCATTGATGGGGAGCACAGACATAGCTGGGGGGCATAAACATTGCTGCGGGGGCTGGGAGGAATATACATCATTAGGAAAGCAGCAGGGCATAGTTGGGGGTATATACATAGCTGGCAGCACAGACAGCCAGGGGGATGCTGGGGGGGAGCACAGACAACCATGGGGATGCCAGTGGGGCACAGACAGCCATGGGGGATGCTGGGGGCACAGAGAGCCCTGGGGGACACTGGAAGCACAGAGAGCCCTGAGGGACGCTGGGAACACAGAGAGCGCTGGAAAAGGCCGAGGCACGGAGCGCTGGGGAGGCTGGGAGAGCCAGGGCGCTGGGGGAGGCTGGGAGAACAGACTGGGAGACTGGAGGCACAAAGATCACTGAGGGAGATTCAGGGCACAGAGAGTACTGGGAGGCTGGGGGTACAGACAGACCTGGGGGAGGCTGAGGGCAAAGACAGACCTGGGGGAGGCTGCAGGCACAGAGAACGATGAGGGAAGCTGGGGATACAGACAGGCCTGGGGGAGGCTGCGGCACAGACATGCGTTGGGAGGCTGCGGTCACAGACAGCCCTGGGGGAGGCTGCAGGCACAGAGAGCGCTGAGAGAGGCTGGGGACACAGACAGACCTAAGGGAGGCTGGGGTCACAGACAGACCTGGGGAAGGCTGCAGGCACAGAGAGCACTGAGGGAGCCTGGGGTCACAGATAGAGCTGCGGGGACAGAGAGACCTGCGGGCACAGAGAATGCTGCAGGCAGAGAGAACACTGCGGGCACAGAGAATGCTGCAGGCACAGAGAACACTGCGGGCACAGAGAATGCTGTGGTCGCAGAAAACGCTGCGGTGACAGAGAGTGCTGCGGGGACAGAGAGATCTGTGGGGACATTGAGACCTGGGAGTTGATGGGGCAGTCGCTCCTCTTCTGTTGGACTGGAGCGCACCTAGCGCTTACCCCGACTACAAAGTATGTCCTCACGCTAGCCAGTGCCAGTGTGGGCACGTAGTCCTTCGGTATAGGAATCATAGGATTCAGCATTGAACCCGCCGTGCGGGGTTTTAAAGGGCCAGCAGCCAGCAAGATGCGGCTGCTGCCCGAGCACTGCGGTCCCTGGGAATCTGCCCGGGGGCAGCAGAAACAGTAATTGCGGGCTGCAGGTTAACCCACCCCTGTTTTAAATCTTTAACAAAATTTCTTTAGTTTTTAGACCTTCAAAATAAAAAAGAAATGTAAATATTTCAGAGAATCTTAGATTTAAAGGGCAACTCTGATCTCGGACAGTCAAGTCGTTTGCACAGGATAGGCCATAAATGTTTGGTGGATGAGAGGCCTCATCTCGTCCGGCATCAAGGGGACCTAAATATATTTCCAACTTCATATATTGGAGTCCATATCTCTGTGCAGGACCTCACTGTCTATTAAGATGGGTATAAAAACAAAATGGAATGAGCTCCCTCTATAAAAATGGAACCGTATCATATTTATGGGCCGTCTTTATGGCAGCCACACCCTAACAAGGACCTAAAGTTGGTACGAATTGATTAGCAAGATCCCATCCATCGGCCACGTTATTAGTCTGTGGTCTCTGGGTGGGAGCCCTGAGAACCGAATCCTACTTGATCATACCCATGGCTTCCAGTGCCGTAATGTGAAGCTCATGGGCCCCAAAGCAAAGTTGCCAACAGGGTCTCCAACTATCATGGGTATAGGTTCAATAATAGTCTTTTTCATATGGGTCAAAGGGAATAGGGCCCAGGTGCTATTGCAACCTCTTCCCCTATCATAGTTATGCCCCTGGTGGCTTCTGTTTTGATTAGCCGGACTGGTGCGACATAACATGTCCATCATGCTGCAATGATGATATTATGCCAGGCTGACTAATCAAAAGAAGAGCTGTATATTTCGGGAGGTAGGAGACAGATTTCAGGGCTGGCGGCAGATTAGTGATGAAGCTGATGAACCGGGTTCTGCAAATCGTTTTCCACCAACTCTATAGGACCCTTCAAGTTTGAGTTCCTCATCCAAGCCTTAATATTTCATGTGATGGGTTCAGACGGGACAATAGAAGAAAACTATATTTGAAGACTACTGTAAAACATGATGACAAGGAACAAATACATACACTTTTTAAGACTTGTGTTGCCCACATTGGTGTATAAAGTCATATAGATCACATCCGTACTCCTTCCTTGCAGGATAAACTTACACTATTCATGATCTGTGCGTTACTCTTGGCCAAGACAAGATCCATTGAGTCAGGCACACTTGTAAATTTCAGGGTGTCTGGGTGCTGGCGGTATTTCTTCTCGCTGATGACCTCCATGGCCTTCTTGTTCTGCTCAGCTTCTTGAGATCCAAATGGAATCCATCCTACGCCCTTCATGTATTCATTGTAATCTGCTTTGTAGACATTCTGAAAAAGAAGAGTTAATAGATGTTCACCATCCGCGTCTCCAGCCACTCATCGAAAGCGGATGTTACATCATGAAACTTACGTCACTCTGGATCTCGTAGACTTTCCTTGCTTGGACAAAGGCGGTCTGGTCGGGCAGGCAAGTCCAGTTGTGTAGAAGTCGTTTATAGTCAATGTCGCTGACCAGTGTCTGGCATTTTTTGGCCAACAGGAAGCCCAACATGTCTACCGGCATATTAAACTTGGTCCTCCATTTGTCGAAGTCTTTCTTGTATTCGCGATCGCTTTGGATCTTGGCCACGTGCATGGCCCACACGGATTTAGGATCATCTTGTAGGCTGCGGAAACCCACGTGGTGTCCTTGTTGCTTACGGTAGGCCTGCTTGTATTTAAACTAAAAACAAACCCCCAAAAATGTCAGATTGTTCACAAAACCCGACATTACTAATTTTGTAACGTCTTGTACCCATAACCAGTCTCATACTCACGTCGCTGGCAATGTCTCTAGAGGCTCTTGCAGCTTTAATAGAAATGGCATCGGGCCGGAGATCGTAGCCTTTCTTAATCGTCTCCTCCCATCCAGATTTATAAAGTTTCTATAATTTATGCGTAATAAAGAATATTAATAATCTTGAATATTAAACAAAACTTACAGAAATAATTAAATTGTGGGCAATATCCAATATTTCTACACGTTTTACTAAATATCACCCCATTATTTAAAGACGTAGGTTTAAAAAGAGCAAAGGTAGTATTACTTGGACCGATTTGTATAGGCATGAAATACATGGACAGACTGAGTGGATGCCTGCAGTAAGCATCCCCCCAATTATGTCCATATGCCCCTATAGAAGGTATGAGGAGCGGGTAACCCTTTTTACTTTGTGCATATGTAAAAGGAGCTTTCTCAGTTGCTGACTTCAGGAGCATACTGCTCCCCTGCCTCCTGCTTGCTGGGGGCGGTGCACTTGTGATGATTGACAGTTTGCCTCTGATGCAGCAAGCAGAAGCACTTTGGCCTATGCAGCATCGGAGGAGCGCAGGGGCACAGATCCATCGATCTGACCAACTTCAGAGCTGCAATTGCAAATTTTATATCAAAGAATATACCAGAGCTGTGCTAGGCTGGCCATTTCTGATAGATTGCAGAGATGGCCAGTAACCAGTAAATGAGCAGTAAAATCTTGAGAACAGAAAGTATTTTTAATAAGAGGTAAATTGCAAAGTTTGTTGTTTTTATGAACACTTTGCAATTGTACCATTTTACTTGAGAAAACCTCTTTAATTATGTAGCCCTAAACCCGATATAATAGTGAGTCCTTGACTTAGGGGTACTTTGCACGCTGCAACATCGCTAGCCAATGCTTGCGATGCCGAGCGTGATAGTCCCCGCCCCCGACGCACATGCGATGTCTTGTGATAGCTACCGTAGCGAACATTATCGCTACGGCAGCTTCACACGCACTCACCTGCCCAGCGACGTCGCTCTTTCTGGCGACCAACCTCCTCCCTAAGGGGGCGGGCCGTGCGGCGTCATAGCGACGTCACACGGCAGGCGGCCAATAGAAGCGGAGGGGCGGAGATGAGCGGGACGTAAACATCCGCCCACCTCCTTCCTTCCGCATAGCCGGTGGAGGCAGGTAGGAGATGTTCCTCGCTCCTGCGGCTTCATACACAGCGATGTGTGCTGCCGCAGGAACGAGGAACAACATCGTATCTCCTATTGGTGCGACATTATGAAAATGTCCGACACTACACAGATCGCCGATTTACGACACTTTTGTGATTGTTTATCGGCGCATCTAGGCTTTACACATTGCGACGTCGTTACTGGCATCGGATGTGCGTCACTTTCGATTTGATCCCGACGATATCGCAGTAGCGATGTCGCAGCGTGCAAAGTACCCCTTACAGGGAATCTTTCAGGAGATTTTTGTTATGTAATCTGAAGCAGCATGCTGTAGGGGTTAAAACACACATATAAGTGATGCCTCTTTTAACAAGCTTCTTGCTGTTGTTTACCTTTAATGTTTGTTTTAGCATCAGGAAATTATCATTGCGCATGAATCCTAGCCTGACACGCCCCCTGCTGTGATTAGCAGCTCAATGTCCATAGACATTGTATATAGAGAGCCTGGTGTGGGCGGGGTTAGCTTTCACAGCTCTGCTTACATTGCTAAAATTAAAAACTCTGATTTTGTCAGAATGGCTGCACCCAGTAAACTAAGTGATACATTGTTGGATTCAGGGTCTCTTTGCCTATATTGAACTACTCTCAGATGAGTTAGCAAGAACCTTAAAGACATTTCGCTATGAAGGGCACCTTTTTATAGTATTTTATTGCAGATACGCTTATGCCCGTTAGTTTTCGTCATGTTTTGTCATATCCTGAGATGAGTGTTTTGTGATGAGCAGCTTTGCTTTTTTGATACCCTGTTAGGAGAGGTTTATGCTATGTGTGCTCATATGAGGACACCTTGTGGTTGTGATGCAAGTTGCAGCCTGTTGAAATACTTTTTTATAACATGCCATTATATATTCAATTTTGGGGGGAGTTGAGAAATTGGACTCCTTCATGAAATTTCCATCTGTCCTTGCATGTATGCTGCTTGCTATAATAAGAAGATTTGGGGTACTCACCATAAAATCTCTTTCTCGAAGCCTTAATTGGGGGGACACAAGAAACCATAAGTGTATGTTGCTGCCTCCTAGTGACAGCAGTATACACTCATGGTTTCCTGTGTCCCCCCAATGAAGCAATGGAGAAAGCTATTGATCCAAACTTGATATCTATAGATTTGTGGAGTTCTCAAAAGTTTCCGTTCATCTGTCAGGTATATAATATTACTCACTTCACTAAAAGTGATCTTGTTCTGTTTGGCCTGAAGAATATCGGGGGTGTCCGGCATCACGTGGATCTTTGTCTTATCCTTCTCCCATGCGTCAATGTATGAGTGCTGCACACAAAATAATAGGAAATAATAAAGCGTAGATCTTATGGATACAACAATGTTCATATAATACAATCCACATGTCATGATTCCTCCTTGCAGAGCATCTTGCACATTAGGAGATGCTCTGCTGTGTTTTCCTGGGCTACTGAGCTGGCAGGTTGATTAACAGCTCTGGCTTTCATGCTGGTTCCAGGAGGTGCTGATTACTCAGGTGCTCCACCTTCCTGGTAATTGCTCTATTTCTGTACTGAGCATGCTTTCCCAGAACCTTGCCAGTTGTACATTCTGGTTCTGTTGTTGTGCTGTTGGCCTGTGTTTCTGTATTTGTTCTGATCTTTGTTTCTTGACCTCGGATCGTTGTTTGACTCCTCTCTGTCTGCTCCCTGTTTCTGTCATGACCTCCTGACTTTTGACCTCGGACCATTACCTGACCACGTCTCACTTTTCTCCCTGAATCTATTACATGCCCTCCTGGAATTGTGACTCTCGGATTGTGACCTGACTACGCCTCTGTGTACTCCCTGTATCCATACGTGTCCTCATTTTACCAAACTCCGGCTTGCCTAACTACCCTTCCATCTGTACTATCCGTAAGTAGTGACTTGCATTACACCACGTGAATAGTCACTACATTACTTATCTAAAACTCACATTCACTGTTAATCAGCAAATTTTGCAGAAATCTTATTTTGTGTTTTGGTTAGAAAAAAATAGTAATTTTATGTCTCTGATTTTTTTTTTTACCTTGTTCATGACAATAGCGTTCTGCTTCGCTAACTCCATGTCCATAGAATCCAAAGGTTTGGTGAAAGCGAATTTGCTTGGGTGCTGGCGATACTTAGCATCACTGAGGATCTGCGACGCTTTCTTGTTCTTCTCCACATCTAGAGATCCCAGGGGGCTCCAGCCCATTCCCTTGTACCAGGACTTGTAGTCCAGTCTGTATTCATTCTGCAAAGAGAAATGACTGCAAGTTTAAGAAAGCACGCTGAGTATTTGGTACCGAAGTTTTCTGCACTAAATCTGCATCTTGTGGCAGAAAAAAAAAGCCTAAAAACGAGGTGTGTTTGTGGTGCGTACTGCTCATTGAATTTTTGGTGAATTTTTGAGCCATGCGTTTTTGGTGCATTTTTTGGTGAGTTTTTGTGGCATGCGTTTTTGGTGAATTTTTGTGCCATGCGTTTTTGGTGCTTTTTTGGTGAGTTTTTGCGCCATGCATTTTTGGTGAGTTTTTGTGCCATGCGTTTTTGGTGCTTTTTTGGTGACTTTTTGTGCCATGCATTTTTGGTGTTTTTTTTGGTGAGTTTTTGTGCCATGCGTTTTTGGTGCTTTTTTGGTGAGTTTTTGTAGCATACGTTTTTGGTGAGTTTTTGTGCCATGCGTTTATGGTGCTTTTTTGGTGACTTTTTGTGCCATTCATTTTTGGTGCTTTTTTTTGGTGAGTTTTTGCACCATGTGTCTTTGGTGAGTTTTTGCGCTATGAGTTTTTGGTGAGTTTTTGTGCCATGCATTTTTGGTGCATTTTTGTGCCATGTGTTTTTGGTGCGTTTTTGTGCCATGTATTTTTCATGATAAAGTCAATGGGTTGAAGGGATGAAAAACGCAGGCAAAAACGCACCAAGCATTGACATGCTGCAGATTTTTTTTAATGCAACCAAATCTGCAAGGAAAAAAAAATATGTGCAAAACATTTCAGAATTCTCATTGATTTTGCTGACATAAGGATAGACATGCAGATTTGTGACAAAACTGCACCAAAAAATGCATGAAAAACATATTGGGATTAGAAGTGCGTAAGGAGGAAACTAAGCAGAAGCTCAAAACTCCTCAAAAACTGAGTTTCTGCTTTGAAAACTCTGAAAAAGTCTCCTAGTAAAGATTGTCGGCTCACTGAGGATTTTTTTTTGGAGTGGATCATCTCCAATATCCTCAAAAACTGGTTTGAAAACATTTGGAAAACTCTTCTAATTTATTTCTAAGGGAAAAACTTCATACAAGGAGGGTTGTTTGTTTTTTTTTAAAAAAAAAAATGATTTTGCTTTTTCTTTTCCCTTGAAAGATTTTGGAAAAGGCCTGGTAGGAAAAAAAAAAAAAAAGAAAATGCAGATCATTTCTGTAGAAAGGATCCTGAGGGAAACTTCCCCAAAATAGGCCCCTTCCAATCAAAAGGCTGCAATATACTCTTCAAAAACACTTAAGGAAAAGAAAAAAATAATTCAAATATTCCCCCAAAACAGGAGCCTTTCCTATATCGGTTGAAAACCTTGAGGTTTTTGGATTCCTCCAAAAACTCTGTGTGCACAAAGCCTAAGGCTATGTGCCCACAGGACTCTGTACCCGTGGATTTTGCCGCGGAAAACTTGCGGATTTATCTGGATTTTCTAGATAAATCCGCAGGTTTTAGCAAGTACAGACACTCTCCATGTTATCCTATGGGACGTGGGGAGTGTCTGTGTCCATGCTGCGGTATGTGCAGCTGCGGAATATGCTGCGGATGTCCCGCAGCCGCACGTAACTGCATCAGGATTTCCTTGCAGATTTGTGAAAATCTGCAAAAAAAAATACGGCAAAAACGCACCATGTGCACACAGCCTAATAGGGAAATTAATTTTCCTGATATTCTCAAACTCCCATGAACTCGACAACGCAATCGAATGGCTGAAGTGACATTTGCTCACTTCTATAAGACTAGAATCACTCTGCCATGAAAAAATATGACAGGCGCAAACTGTGCCAAACAGATCTCATTTGGTTTCCATTTGGGTGGCCTACATGTTATCCTGAAAAATAGGAAAACATGTTGTGCTCCATTCACTTTAATGGGGTTGAGTTGCAATGTCTGACACAACCAATCATCAGTGGGCAATGCGCTGTTAAAGAAATAAAGCAGCTACATTTTTTTCTAATCTAGGACAACCAACCCCTTTAATGGCTTATGGTAATTTTCCACTCCCATGCAATATTGTAGATCAGAGGTGGGGAACTTTTTTTCTGCCGGGGACCATTTGGAAATTTCTACCATAATTCGGGGGCCCCACAAAAGGATCAACTTGAGAATTACCCTGCTATGTTTGGTTAAACACATAACTCACTGTGATGGCTGGAGCGTCTTTTCTTTGGTGTGGCTATGATATTAGGTGGCACAGACATCACTGGGGATATATACATCCCCGGGGTGCACAAACATTGCTGAGGGTATATAAATGGCTGGGGGCACAGACAGCCCTGGAGGAGGCTGGGGGCACAGAGAGCACCTGGAGGATGCTGGGGGCACAGAGATCGCCTGCAGGAGGATGGGGGAACGATCGCCTGCAGGAGGTTGGGGGCACAGAGAGTGCCTGCAGGAGGCTGGGGGCACAGAGAGTGCTTGAGGTTGTTGGGGCACAGAGAATGTCTGGAGGTGGCTGGGGGCACAGAGAGTGCATGGAGGAGGCTGGGGGCACAGAGAGCGCCTGGAGGTGGCTGGGGGCACAGAGTGTGCATGAAGGAGGCTGGGGCACAGAGAGCGCCTGGAGGTGCCTGGGGGCACAGAGAGTGCATGGAGGATGCTGGGGGGCACAGAGAGCGCCTGGAGGTGCCTGGGGGCACAGAGAGTGCATGAAGGAGGCTGGGGCACAGAGAGCGCCTGGAGGTGGCTGGGGGCACAGAGAGTGCATGGAGGAGGCTGGGGGCACAGAGAGCGCCTGGAGGTGGCTGGGGGCACAGAGAGTGCATGGAGGTGGCTGAGGGCATAGAGAGCGCCTGGAGGTGGCTGGGAGCACAGAGAGTGCATGAAGCAGGCTGGGGCACAGAGAACGCCTGGAGGTGGCTAGGGGCACAGAGAGTGCATGGAGGTGGCTGGGGGCACAGAGAGCGCCTGGAGGTGGCTGGGAGCACAGAGAGTGCATGGAGGATGCTGGGGGGCACAGAGAATGCCTGGAGGTGCCTGGGGGCACAGAGAGTGCATGAAGGAGGCTGGGGCACAGAGAGCGCCTGGAGGTGGCTGGGGGCACAGAGAGTGCATGGAGGTGGCTGGGGGCACAGAGAGTGCATGGAGGTGGCTGGGGGCACAGAGAGCGCCTGGAGGTGGCTGGGGGCACAGAGAGTGCATGGAGGAGGCTGGGGGTACAGAGAGTGCCTAGAGGTGGCTGGGGGCACAGAGAGCGCCTGGAGGTGGCTGGGGGCACAGAGAGCGCCTGGAGGTGGCTGGGGGCACAGAGAGCGCCTGGAGGTGGCTGGGGGCACAGAGAGCGCCTGGAGGTGGCTGGGGGCACAGAGAGTGCATGGAAAAGGCTGGGGGCACAGAGAGCGCTGGATGCACAGAGAGATCTGGGGGACGCTGGGACGGCCGCTCATCTTCTGTAGGATGAGAGCACATTTTGCGCCTACCCCGCACATGAAGTGGCCATCGTGGTGATGTAATCCTTTGGTGTAGGAATTGCAGAGTCCAGCATTGAACGCTACGTATGTGGTGCATGCAGTTGCCACCTGAGCACTGCAGTCCCTGGAAATCTGCCTGGGGGCTGCAGAAAAAGTAATTGCGGTCCACATATGGCCAGTGGGTCGGAGGTTCCCCACCTATGTTGTAGATCATAAGTAACGTACAGTTACTTATCAAGTGGAACAAAAATGGTGGAGTGGCTTAATATTACTGCCAGCTGAGAATCCGGTCATAAGTAGATGGGGGGGCTAAAGTGATCCCACCTCTCCTGTGGATAGATGATAGTTTTCACTAGAAAGGGCAATGATCATGTCAGCCATCACACCTGTCTATGGACGCCATGATATGGACACTTCGGCTACTGAGCGTTTGGAAACATGTTATAGAGTGGAAAGGACAACTCACGTCACTCTGGATTTGGTTCATGTTCTTGGCGAGCTGCACGTGCATTGCGTCCGGTAGAAGGATGTACTTGTGGATGATATTCCTGTAATTGGTGTTGGAGGCCACGGTTTGAGCTTCCTTGGCGGCCATGACGCTAAACATGGAGACGGGTGTGTGGTATTTGGTCTTGGTCTTCTCGTACTCTTTCTTGTACTCCCGATCGCTCTGCATCTTGGCGACGTTCATGTAGTGGACAAGTTTTGGGTCGTCCTGCAGGTTGCGGAATCCGACCATCTTTCCTCTGCTGCTTTCATATGCTTTCTTGTATTTATACTAAAAAGAAGAAAATAGAAAACTTTGACAGGCACAGATCAGGATAGGATTACCAAAACCACGAAGCTGGCCACCGCTATTTCCAACATACTTCCCTATGCACATCAACACTTAATATGGATAAACGTGCATGAGGTTTCAATGGGGAAAGTGGGATAAGTATGTTCAGACCCCTCTTTGGGCAGCTTATCTCCCTTCAGAGCAAAGGATTAGGCATACTGAAATTCAACATGCTCAATCTTTCTTCCCATGACGTTGACCGAACGTGTCAGACCCATTGGATAGTTGTCCGCTCCCTTAGAATTACTGGGTTCAGTCGATCTAAGTCTAATATAGAGGTCGGAGTTCTGGGGTTTTTTTGCACATAGAACTCCAAATCTAAATCAGAAGTTAATACTGTAAATTCTAATAGTAGGTCTATCTTCTGACTCCACTGGGGGGCGCTCAGGGAGTATGGATTGGTACAGACAGTATATACTTTAACTGCTGTGTATGGAGAAGTGGGAGAAGACATTCAGACCTGAGTTGTCTTCCATCATAGTCCTTATAGCAGTCTCTTGATCTACACTATTGTCACATGTATAGGAATAGGCTCAGGATTAGCATTGTCATTTACCATCTGAGACCATGCAAATTTAAATGTTGTTTTTTTTCCTTTGGGCATATAAGGGTTAATACCTACCCTTGTGCAGCAGCAGACTTGCTCAGCTGTCGTCAGTTGAGCACTTCCGGGCTGTATTTATCCCTCTGCTTCCTGGAGAGGTTACTGGTTATTCTATTCAGTTAGGAGCTAGCCAGGGAGCAGAGAGGACGTGTTCTTACTGCTTCTACAGTCTGCTGTGATTGTTTTTGGTGATTGTTGTAGGTTGTTTATTCTACCTCCTTTTCTTTATACCCTTACCCGTTCACCTTTGGTTATCCACTGGTGCAGGTTTTAAGTGTGTTTGAATTTTTGTTTACCCCCGTACATTGTTCTGTGTTGGTGGGGACATAGTCTTTAGGGCCAGGACAGCAGACAGGGCCATGTTGGAGGCTCGATCCTGATTACCTTTAAGTTTACTGTCGGGATAAGGGACTGTATGGCCCAGAGGCGGACAGATGTGTTCCTTGCTGCTGCTGCTTTTCCTTGGTTGTGGGTTGTTTGGAAGTTATCCTAGGTGTTGTTTCTTACCTTTATTCCCTGTTAGTTCCAGTCCACCTTTGTATTTTGATCCCCATAGTTGGTTAGGTGTTTGTTGGTGTCTGTATGTGTTTTTCCCCTATTTTTGGTATATTGTTTGGTGGGGTGTTTTTCGGGGTCTCCATCCCGGTCTGTTCCCCAAGGTGGTAGGTGAGGTGGGAACATAGTCATCAGGGCCAGGACAGGAGACAGGGCTACGTTGAAGGCTCGACCTTGACTACCATTTAGTCTACCGTCGGGATGAGGGACAGTACAGGGTCCCCAGACTTCGCGTCAGTCTAGAAGCCCCTGTACCATCTGGGCTGTACCAGTGACAACCATATTTCCAGGCACCCTGCCACCAAAGCAGGGGCATAGATAGAGGGGATGCAACTGGGCACCATAGTGTACTAGGAGACACAACATTGACCCAAAACAGTCAACTGGACAACTTCTTGTCCCTTGTGTATAAACTTGAAGGCATATGACACATTGAGGATCACCGTGCTTTTAGGGTTACATGACACCCCAGTCTTCTTCTACTTACATCGCTAGCAATGTCCCTGGATGCCCTTGCAGCTTTGATGGCGATGGCGTCAGCTTTGAGATCATATCCTTTCTTCTTCGATTCCTCCAGGGCTTGCTTGTATTTTTTCTGGTAAATGGGTAAAAAAAATTAATACAAAGTTCCCGGGCAGACATGAATTAACACAAACTTGTTGGGGATGACCCCCTACTAAACAACGGGGGGGTTTAAATCCAATTGCAGTGTGAGTTTTCTTCCGATGAGTTGGGTTTAGTGGAAAGTAACATATCTCAGCCATAAAGTACCAACCTCGCTTATATTGATAGCATTAGCCTTGGCCAGGAGGACTTCCGGTGTATCGGGCATGACGTGGATGGTTCTTTTATCTTTGTCCCAAGCTTGCTTGTACAGGTTCTACAAAAGGAACCAAGAATATGTTTTACCTTTTCTATACGTCATTCACTACATGCTGCGTTCTTAAATCAGAAGTCATTTTCTTCCTTAAAGTAATTTCAATGTTTAGAAATCCATATAATGATAAGTCTTAGATATCCAGTATTTTGTCCTCAATATGGAGACAGAAAATGAAATAAGTTCAAGGTTTAAGTAGAAAAATGACAGTAGAGCCCAATGCTTATACCAAATACCACCTCATAGGGACCCAATAATTACTCACTATCATTTGTAGGAGAGAAGACTGGAGGAAGGGCGAAACTCTTGAGCTCAGGTTTTCTATCTACTTTGTTAAAGGATGTTAATCCCCGATACACATTATACTAACGTTACCAGAACCCACCAGTAGTGAAGGATTTGGCAAACTGTCTAATGTTTATGGGGTCCTCAGACAGATGAAGGCCAGGAGGTAAGGATCTGGCATGACTGATTTTGGACTGCTGAGCTAAGCTGGCACCAAAGATGACTGGCAACAACTCAGTCATAGACAACATAGGAGAACTCAGCAGTGTGGAGAGATGGCTGCCGGACAAATGTTCGGCAAAACCATTGTGCAGCCAACGGCCATCTATTGTGTGTCGGGGTTTAAGGGTAGCCGGATCTACTGCAGAAAAGAGTCATCACCTGAGTATAATGGAAGTCAATGGGGAACTTGAGCATTTTTAGGAAACTCTACCAGAAAAATGCTCGCTTATCACTAGTTATGAGTACCAAGTACCCAATCATGGTAGTGCCCGCTCATCAATAGTTATGAGTACCAATCCCCAAGCATGGTAGTGCTCACTCATCACTAGTTATGAATACAAAGCACCCGAGCATGGTAGTGCTCACTGATCACTAGTTATAAGTACCGAGCACCCGAACATGGTAGTGCCCACTCATCACTAATTACAAGTACTGAGCACCCGAGCATGGTAGTGTCCGCTCATCACTAGTTACGAGTACTGAGCACCCGAGCATGGTAGTGCCCGCTCATCACTAGTTACGAGTACTGAGCACCCGAGCATGGTAGTGCTCGCTCATCCCTAGTTACGAGTACCGAGCACCCGAGCATGGTAGTGCCCACTCATCACTAGTTACGAGTACTGAGCACCCAAGCATGGTAGTGCTCACTTATCACTAGTTACGAGTACCGAGCACCCGAGCATGGTAGTGCCCGCTCATAACTAGTTACGAGTACCGAGCACCCGAGCATGGAAGTGCCCACTCATCACTAGTTACAAGTACCGAGCACCCGAGCATGGTAGTGTCCTCTCATCACTAGTTACAGTACAAGTACCGAGCACCCGAGTATAGGAAGGCCCATCATTAATGAGAAAGGGAGCCTTGGGCAAGTGCCGGTCTACCACTGAGGATGGGAACAACTCCAACTTTTAATTGATCTCAATGAACCTTTAGAATTATTTATGGTGCATTCATCTTGGATTGGTTTATAAGTTTAATTTTAAAATGATTTTCAAAAATATCAGTAGCCCATGTTTAGCATAGGCCATAAATGTCATATGTGTGGGGGTTAGAAGCCTGACAAAATAGCTAATTTAAGGGGTTCCAATAAATGCTACATAGCCTTAATTGTTTACCAGATACAGCCCTGTACATTTTGTATTGCATGTATCTAGTAAACTATGTAGAGTATATGATATTCGATTGAGGACCTTGACCCCGTTGTGCAGAAAGAGAGGAAAAAAAGAAGGAAACTTACTTGATTCATGATTTGTGCGTTGCTCTTTGCTAAGACCATTTCCATGGAGTCGGGCACACTTGTGAATTTCAGGGTATCCGGGTGTTGGCGGTATTTCTTATTACTGACAATTTCCATGGCTTTCTTGTTCTTCTCAGCGTCCTGGGACCCGTAGGGCACCCATCCCATGCCTTTGACATAGTCGTTGTAGTCTGATTTGTAAACATTCTAGGAATAAAGGAAGCAGATATATAATTTATCATACAACACATACACATACATTGTGAAAAAATATCTATATTTCCGAGAGCTTATATTTGGCACACAATATTTATTCCTTGGCAGCAACATAATTTTTTTGCTAATAAAAATCTATAGCTCCCACAGTTTTAACTAGAGATTTTAACATAGATTTGCTGTATGATTGATAGTGAATTTTAGTGGACTGCTTGATCACTAGGGGGAGATGTATAAATCTGAATGCAATGTGCTCTTCTAGTGGTCGCTGTATAAATCTGAATGCAATGAGCTCCCTCTAGTGGTGGCTGTATAAATCTGTATGTAGTGAGGTCCCTCTAGTGGTGGCAGTGTAAATCTGTATGTAGTGAGGTCCCTCTAGTGGTGGCAGTGTAAATCTGTATGTAGTGAGCTCCCTCTAGTGGTGGCTGTATAAATCTGAAAGCAATGAGCTCCCTCTAGTGGTGGCTGTATAAATCTGTATGTAGTGAGCTCCCTCTAGTGATGGCGATATAAATCTGTATGCAGTGAGCTCCCTCTAGTGGTGGCTATATAAATCTGAATGCAATGAGCTCCCTCTAGTGGTGGCTGTATAAATCTGAAAGCAATGAGCTCCCTCTAGTGGTGACTGTATAAATCTGAATGCAATGAGCTCCCTCTAGTGGTGGCTGTATAAATCTGAATGCAATGAGCTCCCTCTAGTGGTGGCTGTATAAATCTAAAAGCAATGAGCTCCCTCTAGTGGTGGCTGTATAAATATGAATGCAGTGAGCTCCCTTTAGTGGTGGTTGCATACATCTGTATGCAATGTGCTCCCTCTAGTGGTGACTGTATAAATCTGTATACAATGAACTCCCTCTTGTGGTGGTTGCATAAATCTTTATGTAGTGAGCTCCCTCTAGTGGTGGCTGTATAAATCTGAATGCAATGAGCTCCCTCAGTGGTGGCTGTGTAAATCTGTATGCAAAGAGCTTCCTCTAGTGGTGGCTGTATAAATCTGTATACAATGAGCTTCCTCTAGTGGTGACTGTATAAATCTGAATGCAATGAGCTCCCTCTAGTGGTGACTGTATAAATCCTTATGTAATGAGCTCCCTCTAGTGGTGGCTGTATAAATCTGTATGCAGTGAGCTCCCCCTAGTGGTGGCTGTATAAATCTGTATGTAGTGAGCTCCCTCTAGTGGTGGCTGTATAAATATGAATGCAATGAGCTCTCTCTAGTGGTGGCTCAAGAATTGTATCATTTTACTTTATGATAAAAAGTCAAATATTTAGAAGGCGGTTTGAGAAAAACTGAAACTTTAAAGTGCATCTTCTAGGTGAAGGGCTGTGGACCACTCAGTTACCTGAATATTAAGTCCTTTCCTGATAGTAAACCATCTATTATTTCATAACGCTACATGACTTACATCACTCTGTATCTGCATTCTGTTCCTGGCCAGCTGGAGGTGCATGGCATCCGGCAGCAGACTGTAGTGGTGGATGAGACGCTTGTAGTTGGTATTAGTCGCCACATTTTGTGCCAGTTTGGCAGCAGTAACACTGAACATGTCCACGGGGGTGTGGAATCGGGTCTTTGACTTTTCGTAGCTTTTTTTATATTCACGTTCGGACTGCATCTTGGCCACATTCATGAAATGGACCAATTTGGGGTCGTCCTGGAGGCTTCTGAATCCGATGTGCTTTCCTCTGGTCTGTTCATAGGCTTTCTTGTATTTAAACTGTGGACGGAACCCAAAGGCCAAACATTAGTAAAGAAATAAAGCAATTTTCAATATTTTTTTTGTGTTTATTGGACTGAAATGGAAAGTATTTATATGTCCTGATAGGAAAAGCTTACGTCGCTGGCGATATCTCGTGAAGCTCTGGCGGCTTTTATGGCGATGGCATCTGGTTTCAGGTCGTAGCCCTTCTTCTTAGCGTCCTCCCAGGCTTGTCTGTACAGTTTCTGAAAAGGGACAGAAAAGGCATTTAATTTATAAACCACATTCACAATCCATACATTTCGGAATACGGCATAGTGGTCTACAGTTTATGTCTCCCTATCTCTTAGGATACTACAACTCCCTTAATGCTGGGAGTTGTAGTTCCTGAACAGTTTGAATCCCATAATCTGCAGGCTATTGATATAAGATATGTGCAGCTAGTTTAAAGTGAATGTCCACCCTTGAGTAAGAATTTGTGTATGCGGATCCCAGAGCAAGCACGCCCAACGGATACTTTCTGAACTTCCAAAGAAGAGAATGGAAAGCGTCGCACATGCCCCTGTGCATTCCCATGGGCACAAAGAGGGACCCATATCCATCCATCAGACGTAGCCATGAAGGTGCTACATCCTTTTTCCATAGTGAATGTCAACCCTTGAGTAAGAATGTGTGTATGCGGGTCCCAGAGCAAGCACGCCCAACGGATACTTTTTGAACTTTCATAGAAGTGAATGGTGAGCGTCACTCATGCACCTCTGCATTCCCATGGCACAAAGAGGGACCCATATCCATCCATCAGGCATAGCCATAAAGATGCTACATCCTTTTTCCATAGTGAATGTCAACCCTTTAATACCATATTGCTTATTTCTGATCCCAGAGGAAGCACGCTTTGACACTTTAAGAAGTGGAGAGAACCGCTCACTCCACTTTATTACTGATTTCTTTCTTTAGCCATCCATGAAAATCACTGATCACACCGATGATAAAAAATGGACACATTGATGACACCGGGACCATTTTTTCATGCTCATAGTTTATACAGACGTGTGCAGGAGGCCTTAGTGAGACGTGGATGCTGATCTGACCCATCACTGCCATCATCTGTACTCCAAATGAGTACCTTCTCATATCAATACAAAATACAGGTGCTTGGAAGCAACTTACGTAAAATTTATTTACTAGAATTTGGTGGAAAATCCCATAATAAAGTGATTTGCAAAATTTTATAACTTTCCCTGCTAAATAAAATTAGAAAAAAAGTGTATTTACTCTAAAGGTCACATATCTCTTCTAAAGAACGAAATGAAATCTATACATCCTATGAGCAGGAGTGGGTCTGCACTAAAATTTGCACATCGTTCTATCTAAATCTGGTATAATAAATTTGCTAGGAAAGTGATGCACCCATCCCCTCTTGGGTAACCCCCTCACACTAATTTCTATATTTGGCGAGTGATGCAGAAAAAAAAAAAAAAAGAAAGAATTTTCAGAAAAACGTGATAATATAGTAATATTAATAATATAAATATAATATAATATAAATAATACTAATAATATAATAATATAAATAATAATAGTAATGTAATATATTCCATCATCCTTAGCACAATAATGGGATGGATCACTAGATTCCGATAAAATTGACTTGATTGTATCCACCACTAGGAGGAGCTAAGTGGATATTATTCATATATTTATCATCATAATAACACAGGATGCAGTGAGCTCCCCCTAATGGACATACAAATTTTTATCTGAACAAAAGGTTGTACCTAAAGCCAGAAGTTGGGGATATTTATGCTACGTAAAAGTTATAAGTGCTGAGGATTATGTGGGCACTATATAAAATTATTATTATTATTATTATTATCTATATATACAATTGCCTTATTCTGTCTGTCTGTCTGTCTTGCTCCAAAATTGTGTCCTTACGGTGACACAAAGCTGATTGGCCGCTGGGCTCGCCATGGCCCCGCCCCCCCGCACGGATTGGCCGCTCGCCCAGGCTGCGCCCCCACACGGATTGGCCGGCCGCTCGCCCAGGCTCCGCCCCCCCACAGATTGGCCTCTCGCCCCGGCACCCTGCAGGCATTGGCAACTCGGCCACGCCCCGCCCCCCTCACGCAATGCACGCTAGCTCTGGCCCCGCCCCCCACGCATTCCCTGAACCGACACGGTCACGGAGCCACGACTACCAGGTGAGTACTGTACCCCTGGGAGCCCACATCAGCGTACGCCGCCAAACCAGCCGACACATACCCTCGCATTGCTGGGGCTGGCCGGCGTATGCTGGTGTGGGCTCCCGTGCGAGCGGGGGACGAGATACGCTGGTAACCATGGTAGCATAGTTACCAGCGCATCAAGGTCCTGCAGCGGCGTAACATACACACACGCACACACATAACAGCACACACACACACATCAGATCACACTCACTCTCACACACACCTCACACACACATCACATCGCATCCACACATCAAGGTCCTGCAGCGGCGGAACATACACACACGCACACACATAACAGCACACACACACACATACACACACACACATCAGATCACACTCACTCTCACACACACCTCACACACACATCACATCGCATCCACATACTCACAACATCCTGGGATATCGCTTGCTTCTCGGCGGCGATACTGTGCTGTGAGCTTCCAGGACCTGCCGGAGGATCACATGGCCAGAAGCATGTGGTATCTCCGGATGTTGTGAGTATGAGCGCGTATGTGCAATATCGTCAATGTGTGTGCATGAGTGTATGCGATCGGGTGTGTGTGAGTGTATGCGATCGGGTGTGTGAGTGTATGCGATCGGGTGTGTGTGAGTGTATGCGATCGGGTGTGTGTGAGTGTATGCGATCGGGTGTGTGTGAGTGTATGCGATCGGGTGTGTGTGAGTGTATGCGATCGGGTGTGTGTGAGTGTATGCGATCGGGTGTGTGTGAGTGTATGCGATCGGGGGGGTGTGTGAGTGTATGCGATCGGGGGGGGGTGTGGGTGTGTGTGTGTGAGTGTATGCAATCGGATCTGTGAGTGTCGGCAGAGGAGCACGGCGTGCTGGAGGAGGCTGGGAGGAGAGAGGCTGATCCTGGGGAAGGCTGGGATGGGGAGGCTGAGAGAAGAGAGGCTGATGCTGGGGGAGGCTGAGGCTGGGGTAGGCTGGGAGGAGAGAGGCTGATGCTGGGGACCGAAAAGGCTGATGCTGGGAGGAGAGAGGCTGATGCTGGGGGAGGCTGAGGCTGGGGTAGGCTGGGAGGAGAGAGGCTGATGCTGGGAGGAGAGAGGCTGATGCTGGATGCTGGGAGGAGAGAGGTTGATGCTGGGGGAGGCTGAGGCTTGGGTAGGCTGGAAGGAGAGAGGCTGATGCTGGGAAGAGAGAGGCTGATGCTGGGAGGAGAGAGGCTGAGGCTGGGGGAGGCTGAGGCTGGGGGAGGCTGAGGCTGGGGGAGGCTGGGAGGAGAGAGGCTGATGCTGGGGACAGAAAAGGCTGATGCTGGGAGGAGAGAGGCTGATGCTGGGAGGAGAGAGGCTGATGCTGGGGGAGGCTGAGGCTGGGGTAGGCTGGGAGGAGAGAGGCTGATGCTGGGATGAGAGAGGCTGATGCTGGGAGGAGAGAGGCTAATGCTAGGGACAGAAAAGGCTGATGCTGGGAGGAGAGAGGCTGATGCTGGGGACAGAAAAGGCTGATGCTGGGAGGAGAGAGGCTGATGCTGGAATGAGAGAGGCTGATGCTGGGGACAGAGAGGCTGATGCTGGGAGGAGAGAGGCTGATGCTGCGGGTAGAGAGGCTGATGCTGGGAGGAGAGAGGCTGATGCTGCGGGCAGAGAGGCTGATGCTGGTGCAGCATGGGGGATGGAGCACGATGGGGGGTGCACAGCATGGGGGATGGAGCACGTTTGGGAGTGCGCAGCATGGCGGATGGAGCACGTTTGGGAGTGCGCAGCATGGCGGATGGAGCACGTTTGGGAGTGCGCAGCATGGCGGATGGAGCACGTTTGGGAGTGCGCAGCATGGCGGATGGAGCACGTTTGGGTGTGCGCAGCATGGCGGATGGAGCACGTTTGGGAGTGCGCAGCATGGCGGATGGACCACGTTTGGGAGTGCGCAGCATGGCGGATGGAGCACGTTTGGGAGTGCGCAGCATGGAGGATGGAGCACGTTTGGGAGTGCGCAGTATGGGGGATGCAGCACGATGGGGAGTGCGGAGTATGGCGGATGGAGCACGTTTGGGAGTGCGCAGCATGGCGGATGGACTTCGTTTGGGAGTGCGCAGCATGGCGGATGGACCACGTTTGGGAGTGCGCAGCATGGCGGATGGAGCACGTTTGGGAGTGCGCAGCATGGCAGATGGAGCACGATGGGGGGTGCGCAGCATAGGGGATGGAGCACGATGGGGAGTGCGCTGCATGGGGGATGGAGCACGATGGGGAGTGCGGAGTATGGCAGATGGAGCACGTTTGGGAGTGCGCAGCATGGCGGATGGAGCACGTTTGGGAGTGCGCAGCATGGCGGATGGAGCACGTTTGGGAGTGCGCAGCATGGGAGATGGAGCACGATGGGGGGTGCGCAGCATAGGGGATGGAGCACGATGGGGAGTGCGCTGCATGGGGGATGGAGCATGATGGGGAGTGCACTGCATGGGGGATGGAGCACGATGGGAAGTGCACACCTCCCCCCAACACACACACACGCGCGCGTGCACTGCACAACACACCACACACACACACACACTAGGAACCACAAACAACTGCCCTACACAGACACCCACACACACAGACAATGCTGCACACACACAACACCCAACACACAAACACCGCGGCACACACAAATATACGCACATACCGCACAACACACACATTGCACAAAACATACCTCCCCCCAAAACACACCACACACACACAAACCGCGCAACACACACACAACGCTACAGACACACAGCGCTCCACAAACAACGCAACACACGCAACACACATACAACACCGCTCTCACCCCCCGCCACACCCAGACAACACCCAGAACATGTACAGCGCCCTACACAAACACTTGGTAACTACACACAACAACATCTATATATAACAAAAATCATACATGAACTACACAATACGTAAATTCTAGAATACCCGATGCGTAGAATCGGGCCATCTTCTAGTTATTATTAATAATAATTTTATAATAATAATAATTAGAATTTTATTCATGATAATACCTGCAGTGCTCTTACACTTTTTCTGCTTTGTGAAACTAATCTTTATTCTCAATTCTGCTTTTCTAATTTCAGTTATTATTTTTATCTTTGTTCTGTGCTATTTTCCAAGCCTAGATGTTACTTACATTACTCATGTTGATAGTGTTGGCTTTAGACAGGATTATTTCGGGGGTATCGGGCATCACATGGATCTTGGTCTTGTCCTTTTCCCAGGCGTTTGTATAGAGTTTCTGCAATGATAAATACCAGGCATGACATTTAACTACTAGGTGTCCCAAGATACAACTTGTGGTGGGGAAGTCAAACAAGACAGAGATCAGGATCCAGGAGGTCACATATGGAACACAGGGTGAAAGCAGAGCCGAGATCAGAGTACGATCCGAAGGACAGAAGCCAGGAAGTCATGTAAGGTACACAGAGAGAAAGCGGAGCCGAGGTCAGAGTACGAGTCGGAGATCAGAAGCTAGGAAGTCACATAAGGTACACAGGGAGAAAGTGAAACCAAGGTCAGAGTACAAGCCAGAGGTCAGGAGCCAGAACGTCAGAGTCAGGGGCACAGGCGGAGAAGGGTAACAGAGGTCCAGGGTAGGGAGACAAGATCAGAACAGAGCACACACAAGAGCCTGAACACTCACTGCAGAGCAAAAACAACGACTGGCGGCGTTCCGGTGAGATTGCTCCCTAATGAAGCAGAGCAATCACCCGGAACAAGGCGCTTGTGATCAGGCCCCTCCCAACATCATCGCAGGACCCGAGGCCGGAAAACAACCCATCCACCAGAGAACAATACAAAACAGAGCATTGGCTCTGCTGGAGAGCAGATCAGAACCATAACACCACGGTTTTCAATCTCGTTTTAAACTTTGTTGGGGTCGAGGGTTCATTATAAAATAAAGAATGAAATTTTGCTTAACATTTTAACCCCAACAGGTATTGGAGTTGGGATGGTGGGATAACAGCTTTTCATTTACCGTACCCTGTAGCAAATCAGTGAAGGGTCCGGTGACCCCCACTGATTTGATATTGATGACCAACTCTAAGGACAGTAATCCAAGTGCAATCCAAAGATAGCAGATGATCCAGCGCGTCCATAAAAACAGATTTTTATTTGAGGATTGAAACAGGTATAACACAGCACAATCAGAGGAAAAATATCCTGCAGAAAAGACTGTTCTGGTTGACGTCTTTCGAAGTAACACTTGTTAAGGGGGCTTTACACGCTACGATATCGTTAATGTTTGGTCGTCGGGGTCAAGTTGTTAGTGACGCACATCCGGCGTCATTAACGATATCGCAGCGTGTGACACTGACCAGCGACCTTAAGCGACCTCAAAAATGGTGAAAATCGTTCACCATGGAGAGGTCGTCCCCAACTCAAAAATCGGTAAGGGTTGTTTATCCAGGTGGTTCATCGCTCATGCGATCTATTACATATCATAATCACAAACAATCGCATGCACGACGGGGGCGGGTACTTACACGCTCGCTATCGCTACAAATTGCTAGTGATATCGCTACCATGTAAAGCCCCCTTTAGTCATAACCTCAGGATAAGTCATCAATATCTAAAGTTGTAGACAACAACTCTTTATTATTAAAGGATATGGTGGTTACAAGCCTTGGGTGGCAGACCTTCTGTGGTGCCCCCTTGGCTGAAGCCCCCAAGGTAACCACACAGTCTGCACATGCCTAAGGTAAATAACCCAAAATATTCGGGTTAGACACTATAATGCCATTGTTTTTTTAAGCAATCGGTACCTTATTCATAGTCACTGCATTTGCTTTGGCGAGAACTTGATCCATTGCATCATTTGGAATGCTAAATTTCCATTGATCCGGATTTTGCTTGTACTTCTTGTCACTGATGATGTCTTTGGCTCTCTTGGCTTTTTCAACATCCAAGGAACCAATTGGAACCCAACCAACTCCCTTCAGCCAGTTGTTGAAGTCTGACTTGTACTGGTTCTGTAAGGAAAGACCAATAATATGACAATGGGAATATATATTACAACAGAAGTATCTACAGTACATGGCAGATCTGCAATCAAGTAGATCCCCTTTGGTGATATAAATGGATCCCGGGCAGTAGTTGACTTAAGTATAAGGAGTATTGGATAGCAATAGGCAAGAATGACTTACATCACTCTGGATGTTCATCATATTCCTAGACAGCTCCAAGTTCATGGCATCCGGTAGCAGTGTGTAATTGTGGATCGGTTGTTTGTAGTTTATGTTGGAGGAAACCTCCTGGGATTTCTTGGCGGCGGTGATGTTAAACATATCCAGAGGAGTGTGATACTTAGTCTTGCTCTTCTCATAGTTCTTCTTGTATTCACGATCAGACTGTATTTTGGCAACGTGCATGTAATGGACCAGTTTGGGATCATCCTGGAGGCTGCGGAATCCCACATGATGTCCTCTGGCTTTTTGGTAGGCCTCTTTGTATTTAAACTAATCGACCCAGGAGGAAAGAGACGTTATTGAGGTCAACACAGGATTTACAGATGAAATGTACAATGCCTGATATGTACAGATAAGGATACTCACGTCACTTGCAATGTGTCTTGATGCCTTGGCTGCCCGAACAGCTATGGCGTCTGGTTTAAGATCATATCCTTTAGCGAGGTGCTTGATCCAAGCGGCTTTATAGTTAGACTACATTAAAAGAAGATATTGAAAAAGTTTGCAAAAAGTTTGAACTGAGGTTATGCCCTTGTCTCTAACGTCAGAAATGTCCACACTCCCCAATGTGCTACTGGATTGGCTACCTGAGGGCTCACACTAGTTATCTCTATCACTATGGCCATACATATCAGATAGCTTTCAGCCAAGACTTATTCAGCCAACGACTATCTCTCAGGACCTCCTAATATTCTCTTGTCCCCACACCAAGCTCAACTTGGCCAAGTAGCAGAGTAAGTCACTTCCAGACACCACTGATGGTGACTTATCTCCAAGGAAAAGGATCGTGCTCTGAAATTCACGAAGATTTTATGGGGAAAGTCGGGAGCCCCCAATATAGATGGCTGGCCAGTTTTAGGTCATGGACATTATTGGCTGTTTCTGGAAAAAATACAGATCCCTTTTCCTTATTTATAGATTGCAATTACGTTTCATACTTTTTGGGACAGTTCTATGACTTTTTTTTCCCGTAATTACCTTTAGGATCATACTTACCTCACTTATATTTTGGGCATTGACTCTGGCTTGGATGAAGTTGGGGTCATCTGCATTCAGGTGATACTTCTGTTTTATTTTCTCTCCTGCTGCTTTGTATGTGATCTAAGGAAGGAAACAAAAATATAAAAGTGATGGTGATATAGTACAATGAGACCACCTCTGTGAGAAGACCACCCTTGATTGAGATATTTTTCTGTGATGCATTTTTTTGATTTGTTGTCTTTTACAAATTCACTCTATATTTAATATATTCACCATCTTCATTAAGGACAACGTCTACTGAAGACTATTTTTACTGCACATTTATGTGGTTGTTCACAGGGTGTAGAAATAATATATTCACCAGAGTACTAGTGCCAGGGGCGACACTAAAGGCTTTTTTTTTTTACTAGTGATGAGTGAATTGATGAAATCTGAATCTAGTCAGCAGAGGAAACACCAAAGATGCCTGAAACTGGAAGACGTCAAAGATGCCAGACACTGGAAGATACCAAAGATGCCTGAAACTGGAAGACATCAAAGATACCAGATGCTGAAAGACGACAAAAATGCCAGACACTGGAAGACGCCAAAGATGCCAGACGCTGGAAGATACCAAAGATGCCTGAAACTGGAAGACATCAAAGATACCAGATGCTGAAAGACGACAAAAATGCCAGACACTGGAAGACGCCAAAGATGCCAGACGCTGGAAGACGCCAAAGATGCCAGATGCTGGAAGACGTCAAAGATGCCAGATGCTCGAAGACGCCAAAGATATCAGATGTTGGAATACGCTAAAAATCCAGTCACTGGAGGATGCCAAAGATGTGAGACGTTGGAAAACACCAAAGATGCCAGACTCTGGAAAATGCCAAAGATGCCATATGCTGGAAGACGCCAAAAATGCCAGACGCTGGAAGACGCCAAAAATGCCAGACGCTGGAAGACGCCAAAAATGGCAGACGCCGGAAGACGCCAAAGATGCCAGATGCTGGAAGACGCCAAAGATGCCAGACGCTGGAAGACGCCAAAGACGCCAAAGATGCCAGACACTGGAAGACGCCAAAGATGCCAGACGCTGGAAGACGCCAAAGATGCCAGACGCTGGAAGACGCCAAAGATGCCAGACGCTGGAAGACGCCAAAGATGCCAGACGCTGGAAGACGCCAAAGATGCCAGACGCTGGAAGACGCCAAAGATGCCAGACGCTGGAAGATGTCAAAGATGCCAGACGCTGGAAGACGCCAAAGATGCCAGACGCTGGAAGACGCCAAAGATGCCAGACGCTGGAAGACGCCAAAGATGCCAGACGCTGGAAGACGCCAAAGATGCCAGACGCTGGAAGACGCCAAAGATGCCAGACGCTGGAAGACGCCAAAGATGCCAGACGCTGGAAGACGCCAAAGATGCCAGACGCTGGAAGACGCCAAAGATGCCAGACGCTGGAAGACTCCAAAGATGCCAGACGCTGGAAGACTCCAAAGATGCCAGACGCTGGAAGACTCCAAAGATTCCAGACACTGGAAGACACCAAAGATACCAGGCACTGGAAGACATCAAAGATGGCCCAGTGAAGATGTGGTCTTCTCTGGGCCATCTTGGAGTCTTCTAGCTCCTGGCATCTTCATCAACTACCGAGCCCGCAATCATTGCAGTCTCCTGTGCTAAATCGGTCATTTCATTATGATGTTTCATAAACCCCACCATAATGCATTCATGCCAAAAAAAATGGCCCTGTGAGGATCGGATGAGTATTTTTTTTTCACTGTAACACCTCCTGGGCCCATTGAATTCAGCAAAATGGCAGCTGTCCTGTTGCTATTTTGCTAGATTTTTGTGAATTGATAAGCAAAAAAATTGGATTCTGGTGAATAGGATTTTTTTGTGAAATTCAAATTTAATTTGCCTCAAAGAGATTCGCTCATCAGTACTTTTGCCATATAATAAGGAACCATTATTATAAATGGCACTTGGTAAGTGGGAGCCCTGTTATGCATAAATTTTGTATTGGAGCACCTCTTCAAGAAGATCTACTGTCTATGGAAGTAAAAAACAAATGGCAAAAAAAACCTAAAAAAACAATACAAGTAAAACATGGGGTAGATATAACTGTTAGTTGAAATACTTACATCACTTCTCTGCTTTGTGTTGCTCTGAGCCAAAGCAATATCCATAGAATCGGGGAGACTGGTGAATTTGATAGTATCGGGGTGCTGTTTGTACTTCTTGTCACTTATGGCCTGTCCGGCTTTCTTTGCTTTTTCTACATCCAAAGAACCCAACGGATTCCAGCCGATACCCTTAAACCAGCTGTTGTAGTCTTCTTTATAGACGTTCTGGAGTAGAAAACACAGAATCGATTGGTCAATATAATATGAGAACCTATTTAAGATCTTGAGAACGTCTTGAAGACCATACTCACATCACTCTGGATTTGCATCATATTCCTTGACAACCCCACACTCATGGCATCCGGCAGGAAGGTGTAATGATGGATTGGCTGTTTGTAACTGATATTGGTGGCCACTTCCTGGGACTTCTTGGCAGCCGTGATGCTGACCATGTCTAGAGGAGTATGATACTTGGTCTTGCTTTTTTCATAGTTCTTCTTGTATTCCCGTTCTGACTGCATCTTGGCTACAGCCATAAAGTGCACTAGTTTAGGATCATCCTGCAGACTTCTAAAGCCAATATGGTGACCTCGGGCTTTCTCATAGGCTTGCTTGTATTTGAACTGAAACAGGAAAAATTCAGAGTCAATATGTATTACCAGATATACAATGACGAGGGTGTAGAAAATGACAAAGCGTCTTCTTTACAACAATGCATTTGATGGTAGATCGGATAACAAACCTATTTGTTTAAGTTGAAACATTGCTGTTCTCCTGTAACTGGTGAGTAATGAATAAAGAAGAAATCTCATTGTTTATCTGGATACATTTGCTCTTTTTACTATTGCTCTCTCAGGAATATAGGCTGGATGTGAGCTCTGTGTGTCTCTCCCAGTAATATAGGCTGGATGTGATCTCTCTTTGTCAGTCCCAGTAATATAGGCTGGATGTGTCTCTCCCAGTAATATAGGCTGGATGTGAGCTCTGTGTGTCTCTCCCAGTAATATAGGCTGGATATGAGGTCTGTGTGTATCTCCTAGTAATATAGACTGGATGTGAGCTCTGTGTATCTCTCCCAGTAATATAGACTGGATGTCAGCTTCGTGTGTCTTCCCAGTAATATAGACTGGATGCGAGGTCTGTGTGTCTCTCCCAGTAATACAGGCTGGATGCGAGCTCTGTGTGTCTCTCCCAGTAATATAGGCTGGATCTCAGCTTTGTGTGTCTTCCCAGTAATATAGGCTGGATGTGAGGTCTGTGTGTCTCCCAGTAATATAGGCTGGATATGAGCTCTGTGTGTCTCTCCAAGTAATATAGGCTGGATGTGAGCTCTGTGTGTCTCTCCCAGTAATATAGGCTGGATGTGAGGTCTGTGTGTCTCTCCAGTAATATAGGCTGGATGTGAGCTCTGTGTGTCTCTCCCAGTAATATAGGCTGGATGTGAGGTCTTTGTGTCTCCCCAATAATATAGGCTGGATGTGAGCTCTGTGTGTTTCTCCCAGTAATATAGGCTAGATGTGAGGTCTGTGTGTCTCTCCCAGTAATATAGGCTGGATGTAAGCTCTGTGTATCTCTCTCGGTAATATAGGCTGGATGTGAGGTCTGTGTGTCTCTCCCCGTAATATAGACTGGATGTGAGCGCTGTGTCTCCACCAGTAATACAGACTGGATGTGAGCTCTGTGTATCTCTCCCAGTAATATAGACTGGATGTCAGCTTCGTGTGTCTTCCCAGTAATATAGACTGGATGCGAGGTCTGTGTGTCTCTCCCAGTAATACAGGCTGGATGCGAGCTCTGTGTGTCTCTCCCAGTAATATAGGCTGGATCTCAGCTTTGTGTGTCTTCCCAGTAATATAGGCTGGATATGAGCTCTGTGTGTCTCTCCCAGTAATATAGGCTGGATGTGAGGTCTGTGTGTCTCTCTAGTAATATAGGCTGGATGTGAGGTCTGTGTGTCTCTCCAGTAATATAGGCTGGATGTGAGCTCTGTGTGTCTCTCCCAGTAATATAGGCTGGATGTGAGGTCTGTTTGTGTCTCCCCAATAATATAGGCTGGATGTGAGCTCTGTGTGTGTCTCCCAGTAATATAGGCTAGATGTGAGGTCTGTGTGCGTCTCCAAGTAATATAGGCTGGATGTGAGGTCTGTGTGTGTCTCCCAGTAATATAGGCTGGATGTGAGCTCTGAGTGTCTCTCCCAGTAATATAGGCTAGATGTGAGGTCTGTGTGTCTCTCCCAGTAATATAGGCTGGATGTAAGCTCTGTGTGTCTCTCCCAGTAATATAGGCTGGATATGAGGTCTGTGTATCTCTCTCGGTAATATAGGCTGGATGTGAGGTCTGTGTGTCTCTCCCCGTAATATAGACTGGATGTGAGCGCTGTGTCTCCACCAGTAATACAGACTGGATGTGAGCTCTGTGTATCTCTCCCAGTAATATAGACTGGATGTCAGCTTCGTGTGTCTTCCCAGTAATATAGACTGGATGCGAGGTCTGTGTGTCTCTCCCAGTAATACAGGCTGGATGCGAGCTCTGTGTGTCTCTCCCAGTAATATAGGCTGGATCTCAGCTTTGTGTGTCTTCCCAGTAATATAGGCTGGATATGAGCTCTGTGTGTCTCTCCCAGTAATATAGGCTGGATGTGAGGTCTGTGTGTCTCTCTAGTAATATAGGCTGGATGTGAGGTCTGTGTGTCTCTCCAGTAATATAGGCTGGATGTGAGCTCTGTGTGTCTCTCCCAGTAATATAGGCTGGATGTGAGGTCTGTTTGTGTCTCCCCAATAATATAGGCTGGATGTGAGCTCTGTGTGTGTCTCCCAGTAATATAGGCTAGATGTGAGGTCTGTGTGCGTCTCCAAGTAATATAGGCTGGATGTAAGCTCTGTGTGTGTCTCCCAGTAATATAGGGTGGATGTGAGCACTGCGTGTCTCTCCCAGTAATATAGGCTAGATGTGAGGTCTGTGTGTCTTTCCCAGTAATATAGGCTGGATGTGATGTCTTTGTATATCCACGGTACTGTCATATATCAGCACAGCGTCTGTCCTGAATATATTTGCTCTTATTTGCTTTCCTCTTAATGTATCGTCTTTTCTCTCTGTCCTGCCTGAGATACTTTAGCCCCTCTCCATATTGTAGAGATCTGTGGAAAAACCTCTATATTGATATCTCTAACACTGAGAGAAGGGAAAGTGGAGCGGACAGAGACTTAAAGAAGACTATTTAGAAAATTGCTTAACTTTAGATTTACGCAGCCAATGAAGAATACAAATTATTCTGTGTAAGGTGTGGATAGCCTTTGCATTTTTTTCCAGGATTTTAAGGTGGTCATTACATATCCAAGGCAGCTGTTACTGATTCAGATTTGTACCTTCGGCAGATTTCAATACCATAAATTAGAAGATCCTGGATAAAATATTCTGTAACACTTACATCACTGGCAATATTTCTAGATGACTTTGCAGCGACAATAGAAATTGCATCTCCCAAAACGTGGTGTCCTTTAGCGATTCTTTTCTGCCAGTCGTGCTTGTAGAAGCTCTGAAAGGAAAAATATGAAAAACATCACATTAATAAAAAAAAATTTGTAAGCAAAGAAGGCCCAAAATTAGGATATTAAGACACTACTGCAAAGGTGCATTGTCAGAATGTGGCAATGGTGCAGGATGCAGCTACATCTGGAGGGATATGTCATATTGTCAATCCGTTGAACTATACGAGCCCTGTTGGCAGGGGGAAAACTTCCATGTGAAAAGTGGGATTCTACTTTTTACTAGATTGCATGTAAAGCACTACACTAAAGGCCCCGTTACACGCAACGACGTATTCACGATATATCGCTGGGGTCACGGATTCCGTGACGCACATCTGGCATCGTTAGCGACGTCATTGCGTGTGACACCAATGAGCAACCGTTAACGATGGAAAATACTCACCAAATCGTCCATCGTTGACACGTCGTTCATTTTCAAAAAATCGTTGGTTGTTGAGGATGCAAGTTGTTCGTCGTTAACGAGGCAGCACACATTGCTACATGTGACAGCTCGGGAATGACAAACTGCAGCGTACCTGTATCCCCAACGAGCACCGAGGTGGGAGTGATGAAGATGCGGCTGCTCTCGGCCCCTCCGCTTCTATTGGCGGCCCGCTCTGTGACGTCGCGGTGACGCTGAACGAACCTCCCCCTTTCAGGGAAGGTTGTTCACCGCCCACAGCGATGTCGTTAGGGAGGGCTGTACGTGTGACACAGACAAACGAGATTTGCCCGTGACGCACAAACGATGGGGGCGGGTGCCATCGCTAGCGATGTCGCTCCGTGTAAAGCCCCCTTTAGATAATTCATGTAAGAGGCGTACGAGGGGGGAATTAAAACAAGCTAATGGATCATATGAGGAGCTGGCTGCAGACTAAAGACTATTGGACCAATAGACGTAGAGCGCAGTTGACGGCTCTCAGGGATGCAGACTTTTTCCAGCACGGAGTGCTGGTTATGTCGATCTCATTGTTGTTCTCATTGTTATGTTTTATTAGATATTTTCTTGCTTGTCAGTTTACGGTACACAGAAGGCCCGGGCGGCCAGGCATGAGATTGGTAATCAGAGCAAAGCAATCATTCCATTACCCCCATAGTATTTCAGGGGCCTCAATGAAGCTATTGTTCTCCTAGCCTCTCTCTAGTCCCATTATGTGGATGGGTTTGTGGACCCAGTGGAGCCATCACCAGATAGGGTCTCACATGCAGTCTCAGTTGAGGGGCACTGTCTCAAGAAAATACCTACACAAATGCACAATTAGCATTGGGGTTGTGTTTCCCTTGAGGCCGGGCAGATTTGAGTATTTAGGACATTGATGAGGGGATGAAGGGTTGTTGCCGGCTGCTACAGTCGTGGTATTCGTCATCTGGAGGAGCATAGGCTATGAATACCGGCAGGAGATACAAAACCTGTGGGCCAACCAAAAGTTGAGAGACATCGGGTATTGCCTGGTATGGGGGCAGTGGAGCCACCAGTCCTGATTTGGGATCTCGTGGACTGGGGGCATCTAGTTTTAGTCATCTACCTGTAGGAAGTTTCTGTAAAACCGTGGATGGAAAAGTAAAAATAATTGCATCGTTAACCTGGCTACGTGGTTAATACAACCCACAACCTCAGATCTTCACAGATAACATGAGGTATGTTTTCTGATCTTGCACAGGGACAATTCTGCATGCAAGTGCATATCCAGGCTCCATGTCAATACTCCTTGTCAGTGAGAACGTCCGTGGTCGGCACTGGTGATGCCATTACACTATGTATCCCCACACAAGGAATTTCTCACACAGTACAGCCATGCTATAGCTTTCATAGTAGATCGGATGAGCGCAGGCGATGCATTGTCTGAATTTCACGCAATAACTTACATCACTAATATTAGTTGCATTGTACTTGGCCTGGATAAACTGAGGGGCGTCAGGGGTTAAGTGATACGTGTGCAAAGTCTTCTCTCCTTTAGATTTGTATAGTCTCTGTAAAAAAATATAAGAAAAATGTAAATACATGAAGAGAAATTAAAGTTCTAAAAGGTCTAACATATATAATACAATTATACAACTATACCATGAGCAAAAAATGAGCAGCTGCAAAACACTGCAATATTTTTACAGTGCCACAAAAAGGGCCCAGTACACCTCATAGCCAGGAGCATAACCTGCCCAGCAGGGGCGTAACTAGAGTTTGATGGGCCCTGGTGCAAAATTTGCACCGGGGCCCCCCCTCCACATACACCGACACTCACGGTATGGGATAATGACACTGACACTCAGGGTACAGGATAATGACGCTGACACTCAGGGTACAGGATAATAACGCTGACACTCAGGGTACAGGATAATAACGCTGACACTTGGCTCTTACCCTCAGCACCCAGAATTCCCATGATCTGATATCCCTCTATCAGCACCCAGCTTTCCTATGTTCTGATATCCATCTTGTCCTCGGCACCCAGCTTCCCCATGCTCTGCTATAAATCATCCCCTCAGCACCCAGCTTTCCCATATCAGAGCATGGGAAAGCTTGGTGCTGAGAGATGTATAGCAGAGCATGGGAAAGCTGGGTGCTGAGAGATGTATAGCAGAGCATGGGAAAGCTGGGTGCTGAGAGATCTACCGCAGAGCATGGGAAAGCTGGGTGCTGAGAGATCTACCGCAGAGCATGGGAAAGCCGGGTGCTGAGGGAAGAGCCTTTTTCCCTCAGCACAAAACGTTCCCATCCCATGCTTGTATGTTTTTCCCCCCTCATATATAGTTCTCCAAATACTATAATGGCCCCCACATAGCCTTCCATATAGTATAAAGGGTCCCACATAACCCTTCATATATTAGAATGCACCTCCATAGGGCTCCATGTATTATAATGCATTTCCCACAGTCCTCCATGTATTATAATTCACCCCATCTCCATATATTATACTGCACCACAGTCTTCAATGTTTTATAACGTACCCCCATATTCCTCCATGTATAAAGTAGCCTCCATAATCCTCCATATATTATAATGTAGCCCCCATAGTCCTATATGTATTACAATGCAGCTCCATAAACCTTCATATTGTATTATGTAGCCCAGTACTCCTCCATGTATAATGCACCCTTATAGTCCATGTATAAGGTGTCCTTCATGTTTATTATGCAGCCCCATAGACCTCCATGTATAATGAAGCCCCATAGACCTCCATGTATCATGCAGCCCTATAGACCTCCATGTATCATGCAGCCAGCCCCCCCCAGGGCCTCCATGTGTCATGCAGCCCCCCCCCAGGGCCTCCATGTGTCATGCAGCCAGCCCCCCCCCACGGCCTCCATGTGTCATGCAGCCAGCCTCCCCCCAGGGCCTCCATGTGTCATGCAGCCAGCTCCTCTAGGCCTCCATATGTCCTGCAGCCAGGCCCCCCCCAGGGCCTCCATGTGTCATGCAGCCAGCCCCCCCCCCCCCCCCACGGCTTGCATGTGTCATGCAGCCAGCCTCCCCCCCAGGGCCTCTATGTGTCATGCAGCCAGCCCCCCCCCCCCCCCCCAGGGCCTCCATGTGTTATGCAGCCACCCCCCCAGGACCTCCATGTGTCATGCAGCCAGCTCCTCTAGGCCTCCATATGTCCTGCAGCCAGGCCCCCCCCAGGGCCTCCATGTGTCCTGCAGCCAGGCCCCCCCAAGGACTCCATTTGTCCTGCAGCCAGCCCCCCCTCAGGGCCTCCATGTGTCCTGCAGCCAGCCCCCCTCCAAGGACTCCATGTGTCCTACAGCCAGGCCCCCCAAGGACTCCATGTTTCCTGCAGCCAGGCCCCCCCAAGTACTCCATGTGTCCTGCAGCCAGGCCCCCCCCCCAGGGCCTTCATGTGTCTTGCAGCCAGGCTCCCCCAGGGCCTCCATGTGTCCTGCAGCCAGCCCCCCTCCAAGGACCCCATGTGGCCTGCAGCCAGGCCCCCCCCCAAGGACTCCATGTGTTCTGCAGCCAGGCCCCCCCAAGGACTCCATGTGTCCTGCAGCCAGGCCCACCCAAGTACTCCATGTGTCCTGCAGCCAGGCCCCCCCAGGGGCCTTCATGTGTCCTGCAGCCAGGCCCCCCCAGGGGCCTTCATGTGTCCTGCAGCCAGGCCCCCCAAGGACTCCATGTGTCCTGCAGCCAGGACCCCCCCCAGGGCCTCCATGTGTCCTGCAGGGGGTCCGGTGTCAGCGGCGGTGACCGGGTCATATAGTGGCCGCCGCGCTGCATGGTCTGCGGCAGAACAGCGCAGCTCCTCTCACAAAAAGGAGCTGGCTGCTGATCTGCCGGGCAGTCGCGGGCCCTTAACCTCCCAGGCCCGGTCGCAATGGCGACCGCTGCGACCGTGGTAGTTACGCCCCTGCTGCCCAGTACATCTCATAGTCAGGAGCATAACCTGCTCAGTACACCTCATAGCCAGGTGCATAACCTGCCCAGTACACCTCATAGCCAGGTGCATAACCTGCCCAGTACATCTCATAGCGAGGAGCATAACCTGCCCGGTACACCTCATAGCCAGGAGCATAACCTGCCCAGTACACCTCATAGCCAGGAGCATAACCTGCCCGATTCACCTCATAGTCAGGAGCATAACCTGCCCGGTACACCTCATAGTCAGGAGCATAGTCTGCCCAGTACACCTCATAGCCAGGAGCATAACCTGCCCAGTACACCTCATAGCCAGGAGCATAACCTGCCCAGTACACCTCATAGCCAGGAGCATAACCAGGAGCATAACCTGCCCAGCACACCTCATAGCCAGGAGCATAACCTGCCCAGTACACCTCATAGCAAGGAGCATAACCTGCGTGGCACACCTCATAGCCAAAAGCATAACCTGCCCAGTACACCTCATAGCCAGGAGCATAACCTGCCCAGTACACCTCATAGCCAGGAGCATAACCTACCCAGTACACCTCTCGCTGGGCAGGTTATGCTCCTGGCTATGAGGTGTGCCGGGCAGGTTATGCTCCCGGCTATGAGGTGTACTGGACAGGTTATGCTCCTGGCTATGAGGTGTACTGGTCAGGTTATGCTCCTGGCTATGAGGTGTACTGGACAGGTTATGCTCCTGGCTTTGAGATGTACTGGGCAGGTTATGATCCTGGCTATGAGGTGTACTGGGCAGGTTATGCTCCTGGCTATGAGGTGTACTGGGCAGGTTATGCTTTTACACATCTCATAGCCAGGAGCATAACCTGCCAGGCACACCTCATAGCCAGGAGCATAACCTGCCCGGCACACCTCATAGCCAGGAGCATAACCTACCCACTACATCTCATAGCCAAGAGCATAACCTGCCCAGTACATCTCATAGCAAGGAGCATAAGCTGCCAGGTACATCTCATAGCCAAGAGAATAACCTGCCTAGAACACATCATAGCCAGGAGCATAACCTACCCAGTACATCTCATAGCCAGGAGCATAACCTACCCAGCACACCTCATAGCAAGGAGCATAACCTGCCCGGTACATCTCATAGCCAGGAGCATAACCTGCCCAGTACATCTCATAGCCGGGAGAATAACCTGCCTAGAACACCTCATAGCCAGGAGCATAACCTGCCCGGTACATCTCATAGCCAGGAGCATAACCTGCCCAGTACATCTCATAGCCAGGAGCATAACCTGCCTGGCACACCTCATAGCCAAAAGCATAACCTGCCCAGTACACCTCATAGCCAGGAGCATAACCTGCCCAGTACACCTCATAGCCAGGATCATAACCTGCCCAGTACATCTCAAAGCCAGGAGCATAACCTGTCCGGCACACCTCATAGCCAGGAGCATAACCTGCCCAGCACACCTCATAGCCAGGAGCATAACCTACCCAGCACACCTCATAGCAAGGAGCATAACCTGCCCGGTACATCTCATAGCCAGGAGCATAACCTGCCCAGTACATCTCATAGCCGGGAGAATAACCTGCCTAGACCACCTTATAGGTAAGAGTATAACCTGCCCAGTACATCTCGTAGCCAGTGCATATCTGGCACGCATGCACTACAAAGCTGGAGATAGGTCATGTATTCGGCATCAGTGGTGACAACACATAAACCGAGGGTACAAATTTTCTAAGACAGACCAGATTTGATATGGAGAAGTGTCAGAGACATAGTAGCGTGAGGAAAATATTGGGATGGTTGGAATGGGATGAACTTTCCAAAGTGGGTATATTTTATATACAGTATTGTGAGACTGTGACCGGGGTTATCTATGACGGCCGGTATGTCTCGCCCCGGTTGTGCTCACTCCATGATAGAAAGTAACTCCACTCCAGGGTTAATGCTGTTTCCCTACAGGCTTAAGGAAGGGTTAAAAGGAAACAGGAACGAGGGCAGGTGTGCCGGGTGTGAGGGAGTGATCACAACTCCCTGAGTTCTCTGCCGGAGAGGCACATGTGTACTGTGTGGACTTTTGTTTGGATAATAAACCGTGTGCTGTGAACCTTGGTGCCTGGATCCCGTGTCTTCTGCTGCGCAGCCGACCACGCTACCTCACATATGGTGGAGAATGCAGGCATGCCAGCCCGGTGAGGTGTTGCTTCCATTTCTGGTGATCCGGTAGCACATGTCCTGGATACGAGCGGCTATACTACAGCCCAAACCCGGTGACGCCATGGAGGACATACTAAAGCAGCTGGCTCAGGCTAATGCACAGCAACAGCAGGCTAATGCACAGCAACAACAGGCTAATGAACACCTGCTCCGGTCGTTGGAACGTCAGCAGCAATCCTTGCAATTGCAGGAAAAAAGGCACCAAGAACAGATGGTTCTCCTGGCCAAGTCGATCCGTGCCGGACCGGCAGCAACAACCCCGGGACCGGGTGACGACGGCAGCGTCCGGAAAGCGGTGAGACAAGCGTTGCAAAAGATGACCCCGGGGGATGATGTGGAAGCGTTCCTGGCGGTGTTTGAGTGGGTGGCCGAGCGGGAAAAGCTGCCGACCCCCCAGTGGGCTGAGGTATTGTCACGCTATCTGACGGGGGAGCCCCAAAAAGCATACCTGGACCTCTGTACCGAGGACGCCTTAGAATATGCGACCCTGAAAGCCGAAATACTTGCTCGGATGGGGGTGAATACCTATGTACGGGCTCAGCGGGTAAATCAGTGGTTCTATGAGGAAGCTAAACCCGTACGCTCCCAGGCCTATGACTTGTTGCATCTCGTAAAGAAGTGGTTGCAGCCTGACACTCTGAGCCCGGCGCAAATGGTGGAAAGGGTAGTAGTTGATCGTTTTGTGCGCACTTTACCCGTCACCATTCAACGGTGGGTAGGACAGGGCGACCCAAGTACCCTGGACCAATTAGTGGGCCTGGTAGAGCGGCATGTGGCTACGCAGGACTTGATACGGGACACTGAGACTTTGCGTACCGCTCGTCGGTCCGGCCCCTCCAAGCCTAGGGCCAAGGACCCACCGCTGACACCGGGGCAGGAGTCCGCTACCGTCCCGTCTGAGGCCGCGCCCTCCGTCCCTGAGGTCCGGAAGGCTATATACCCTAAACGACAACTCGTCAAGGGGGTTTCCTTCCCTATTAGATGTTGGCGGTGCCAGCGGGTGGGACATATGGAAGCCCAGTGTCCACTCACCACGGAGCCCATGGATTGTGGGGTTACCCGGCGGGGTTCAATGTATGCTCAGGTGGTGTGTACCGCTGACCTGGTCTCCCCAGAGACTGAGCCCCACTTGTGCCAAATACAGGTGAATGGATGTCCGGTTACAGGCTTGTTGGATTCTGGAAGCTTAGTGACCCTTGTGCGATCAACCTTGAGGGCTAAAGAAAAGGCCACAGGACGTACCGTGGGGGTGGTTTGCATACATGGGGACCGCCGAGACTATCCCACGGGGATTGTCACCATCACAGCACCGTGCGGTCAGGTGCAACATGAGGTGGCACTTATTAACGCTCTTCCCTATGACGTGATCCTAGGAAGGGATCTGCCCTATTTTTGGACTTTATGGAAGGGACCTCCTAAGTCCCCTCAGATATTGGTCAGTCTGGGACCTGAGCCCTACAATCCTGAATCCGGGACGCCTGCCGTAGGGGTCCCCATGATAGGGACAGAATGTGAACCCGATAGGTCGCCCCTAGAGGTATTGGCAGGAGAGGCTGAGACGGTCGAGCCCATCCCGGAGTTGGAGGCGTCCCGGGATACGTTTGGGACAGCCCAACTCCAGGACCCTTCATTAATACATGCCCGGAGTCGGGTGACAGTAGTTGACGGGGTGGCACAGCTGCCAGGTGCCCAGGTAAGGTACCCCCATTTCGCTCTTAAGCAGGGTTTACTCTACCGGGTAGATGAAATACGGGGCGTGGGGGTAGAGCAGTTGGTGGTGCCCCAGCCGTATCGCCGGCGGGTCCTTGACTTGGCTCATAAACACCTGATGAGTGGCCACCTAGGGGTCAAGAAAACGCAGGAGCGAATATTACAAAGGTTCTATTGGCCCGGGGTCTTTGGGGAGGTAAAACGGTTCTGCGAAACCTGCCCGGAGTGTCAGCTTACCGCACCCCTGACCCACTTTCGCAGTCCGTTGGTACCGTTACCCATTATAGAAGTCCCTTTTGAACGGATAGGGATGGATCTGGTGGGGCCCCTCGTAAAGTCCGCTCGAGGGCACCAACACATCCTAGTGATCGTTGACTATGCCACCCGGTATCCAGAGGCGATACCTCTCAGACATACTGCGGCGAAGCTTATAGCTCGGGAGTTGTTTGCTGTGTTCTGCCGGGTGGGGTTGCCCAAGGAGATCCTTACGGATCAGGGGACCCCGTTCATGTCTAAAGTAACCAAAGAGCTATGCCGGCTACTCCAGATCAAGCAGTTGCGTACGTCTGTGTATCATCCTCAGACGGATGGGTTAGTAGAACGATTCAATAAAACCCTGAAAACCATGCTCAAAAGGGTGATCTCCAAAGACGGGAAAGACTGGGATATGATGCTTCCCTATTTGATGTTTGCCATACGAGAGGTGCCACAGGCATCCACGGGGTTTTCGCCTTTTGAATTGTTATACGGGCGACATCCCCGGGGATTGTTGGACCTGGCAAAGGAAACCTGGGAGCAAGAGCCCACCCCCCATAAAAGTGTGATTGAACACATTTTAGGAATGCAGAACCGCATAAGTGTGGTCATGCCAATTGTGAAGGAGCATTTACAGGAGGCTCAGGCCGCGCAAAGCGGCCGCTACAATAGACACGCCACCGTGCGGACCTTTAAACCCGGGGATCGGGTGTTGGTTTTAATCCCCACGGCGGAGAGTAAATTCCTGGCTCAGTGGCAAGGCCCCTACGAGATAAAGGAAAGAGTCGGGGTGGTCAACTATAAAGTATTGCAGCCCGGTAGGCGGAAACCCGAACAAATATACCATATCAACCTATTAAAACCTTGGCAGGAACGGGAAAGCCTGATGGTTGTTTTCTCCCCGTCTCCCTCCTCTTCGGGTCGTTCCCATCCGGCTCCCACGACCTCCGGAGAGGACGAACCGGAAGTAAGGATTGGAGAAACCCTTACCAAGACTCAGAGGCGAGAGGCCAGACGGCTGGTTCAGCAGAACCCCGATGTCTTCTCCGAGCTGCCTGGTAGGACCAGTCTGATACGACATGACATTGTCACCGAGCCTCACCTGAAGGTACGCCTGAAGTCATACCGGGTGCCGGAGGCTCGAAGACAAGCCATATCAGAGGAAGTGAAGACAATGCTACGCCTGGGGGTCATCGAAAAATCCCGGAGTGAATGGGCTAGTCCCATTGTCCTAATACCAAAACCCGATGGCTCCTTAAGGTTCTGCAATGACTTTAGGAGATTGAACGAAATATCCAAGTTCGATCTCTACCCCATGCCCCGGGTGGATGAGCTGATTGATAGGCTGGGACAGGCGTGATATTTCACCACGCTCGACCTGACCAAGGGGTACTGGCAGGTGCCCCTGACGGAGTCCGCCAAGGAGAAAACCGCTTTTGTTACGCCGGAGGGTCTCTTCCACTATGTTGTCTTGCCTTTTGGGTTGCATGGCGCTCCGGCCACGTTCCAGAGGTTGATGGACTTGGTGCTAGAACCCCACCAGGCGTATGCATCAGCGTACCTTGACGACATCATTATTTACAGCTCCGAGTGGCAGACCCACTTGGAACAGGTACAAGCGGTGGTAGACGCGCTTCGAACCGCCGGATTGACAGCCAATCCCAAGAAATGTGCGTTGGGACTCACGGAAGCCCGCTACTTGGGCTACGTAATAGGCCAAGGAGTGATTAAGCCCCAAATTAACAAGGTTGAGGCGATCCAGAAGTGGCCTAGACCCCTGACCACGAAGCAGGTTAGGGCCTTCCTGGGTATCGTGGGGTACTACAGGAGGTTTGTAAAAGATTTTGCGGGACTATCAGCCCCCTTGACGGACCTTCTCAAAGGCAAGAAGTCCGTCATGGTGCGCTGGACTCCGCAGGCCGAGGACTCCTTCCGGGCCCTGAAGGGGGTCCTGTGCGGACAGCCCGTTCTTGTCAACCCTGATTTCCGGAAGGAGTTCATAGTACAGACTGACGCCTCGGAGGTCGGCCTGGGGGCAGTGCTGTCTCAGGTGGTTCAGGGGGAGGAACACCCCGTCACCTTCTTAAGTAGGAAGCTCACCCCTCCCGAGCGGAATTATAGCGTAGTGGAGAAGGAGTGCCTGGCGATTAAGTGGGCCTTGGAGTCCCTACGCTATTACCTGCTGGGACGTCAGTTTCGCTTGGTGACGGATCACTCTCCACTGGTCTGGATGAGGTCCGCCAAGGAACGGAATGCCCGGGTTACCCGGTGGTTCCTTTCTCTGCAGAACTTCCGGTTTACGGTTGAACACCGGGCCGGTAGGTTGCAGGGCAACGCCGATGCCTTGTCCCGCGGCCCATGTTTGATGGCAGGAGTTCAACCCCGCTCGCTTGAACTGAGGGGGGGGGTATGTGAGACTGTGACCGGGGTTATCTATGACGGCCGGTATGTCTCGCCCCGGTTGTGCTCACTCCATGATAGAAAGTAACTCCACTCCAGGGTTAATGCTGTTTCCCTACAGGCTTAAGGAAGGGTTAAAAGGAAACAGGAACGAGGGCAGGTGTGCCGGGTGTGAGGGAGTGATCACAACTCCCTGAGTTCTCTGCCGGAGAGGCACATGTGTACTGTGTGGACTTTTGTTTGGATAATAAACCGTGTGCTGTGAACCTTGGTGCCTGGATCCCGTGTCTTCTGCTGCGCAGCCGACCACGCTACCTCACAGTATATATATATATATATATATATATATATATATATATATATATATATATATATTCCACACATTGTTTTTTAGATTGAGGAATCTTGTCATAAAGTGAATATCGAGCAGTGTTATGTGTAGTTACTCACATCACTGAGCTGTTCAGCATTTGTCTTTGCCTGGACCATGACCGGAGAGTCAACGACACTTGTGAATTTGATTGTATCTGGGTGCTGTCTGTATTTCTTCTCATTTAGGGCGTCTCCAGCCTTTTTGGCCTTCTCGACATCAAGAGATCCGATGGGTATCCATCCAGTGCCTTTCATCCAATTATTAAGATCTGACTTGTAGAGGTTCTGCAGAAAAGAGAAATAATATTGTGGTTGAAGCCATCATGGACACAAAGAGTACATCAATTTTATTGACATAATCCAAAAAACTCACATCACTTTGTATCTCCATCATCTTCTTGGATAATCCAACGCTCATTGCATCGGGGAGGTAGGTGTAGTGATGGATCCGCTGCTTATAATGCATACCACTGGCAATTCCTTGTGCCTTCTTAGCAGCCACCACATTGACCATGTCCAGTGGTGTGTTATACTTGGTCTTGGACTTCTCATAAGCTTTCTTATATTCTCGTTCAGACTGCATCTTAGCCACGTTCATGTAGAGTACAAGTTTGGGGTCATCTTGAAGGCTTCGGAAGCCAACAAGCTTGCCTTTCTGGTCCTCATATTGTTTCTTATACTGCACCTGAAAATTAACAGAATTAGCACAAATTAATCACTTTATAAAAGTTGGTTTAAGGTGATCACAATGTATCTCCAAGCTGGGACCTTCACTGGTCAGTTGTAATTTATGTGGAAATCTGTCAGCAAGTTGATTTTTTTTTTGCAGTGCCACCACAGGGAAAATAAATAATAGTGTCTTAGGCGGCATGGTGGCTCAGTGGTTAGCACTGTAGTCTTGTGGTGGCTCAGTGGTTAGCACTGCAGTCTTGTGGTGGCTCAGGCTGGGGTCCTGGGTTCAAATCCCATCAAGGAGAACATCTGCAAGGAGTTTGTATGTTCTCCCCGTGTTTGCGTGGGTTTCCTCCAGGTTCTCTAGTTTCCTCCCAAACTCCAAAGACTTGAAAGGGAATTTAGATTGTGAGCCCCAATGGGGACAGTGTTGGTGATATATGTAAGGCGCAATTTAATTAATGGCGCTATATAAGTGAATAAATATTATTATTATATAGGATTCCTAAGATATGGGCCTTTATAGCTAGTAATTTTGTACAATTTTTTTTAGTCTTTACCAAAGGGGCACAATTACAATACATTGATCTGCCCTGAGCAGAGCAGATCAAAGTGCGTCTGCGCAGGACCTCAATGCCAGCGCGTGTATATGACGTAGATGCATCATGCACTGCGGCTTCAGAATAAGGAAGACCAAGATGGCCGAGAGGGGAGGCGCCAGTCCCGGAGAACGGCGCCACCCATCCGACTGTTATGCACCGGAGCGACCTTCTAGGTGAGTATTATAAAGTGTTTTTTATGTTCTACACAGCGGCATGTGCTCTTATATACAGCATGTTAGAATGCTGTATATAAGAGACCACTGGTGGTGGCCGCAGCTTATAGGCCCAAAAACTGGTGACAGGTTCCCTTTAAAACACTAGAAGTCCCAGAGAGGGGTCATTTAACATTTCTACCATTGAAACCCTATGGAGCACGAAATTCCTGGGACTTCTAGTGTTAAGGTTTTGTTTAAATATTATCATTTGTTTTTAATTGAGTAAAATATAAAAAATAATTTAAAAAATGTCAGATTTTCCACTCTTAAACACTAGAGGGAGCAACTGCTGAATTCCTAGCGTACAACTAAGACGGGCTTCACATTAGCGGTATTCTGCCACAAGGCCGGATCCGGCACAAATGTGTTTCACTTCAATGCATTTCGTATGGACTCACAGCAAGTTCCGGTCACATGCGGTTGTGTATGACGCACGCAATGTGACCGGAACTTGCCGTGACTCCATAGGAAATGCATTGAAGTGAAATGCATTTGTGCCGGATCCGGCATTGCGGCAGAATACCGCTGATGTGAAGCACGCCTTACTCACATTACAACTGCAGTAAAAGTGGGCGGAATCTGCTCTCGTGTGTGATGTCACACCTCCATCTTCTGGGTGTTGCAAAAGGATAAAGGAGGATGATGTTTAGGATCACTGTGCGGACCCATTTTGTCGGTGATCCTGAACTGTGGAAAGTGTCACCGAGAACAGCTGCCATAGTGCTCCACTGTATCCCAGAATTTGGATTATTTATTTCAGGTGTCACATCGGTTTTGGCCAACATTTACATGGGACCTTTAAAGGGAATCTGTCACCAGTTTTGGGGCCTATAAGTTGTGGCCACCACTAGTGAGCTCTTATATACAGCATTCTAACATGCTGTATATAAGAGCCCAGGCCGCTGTGTAGAACATAAAAATCACTTTATAATACTCACCTAAACGGTCAGTGCAGTGGAGTTGGGTCATATGGGTGTCTCAGTTCTCCGGTACCGGAGCCTCCTCTTTCGGCCATCTTTGTCGTCCTTCTTCTGACCCACAAAGCTCTCCACAGTGTGGCATCCCCCTACATTTCCGCCCTCCTATCTGTCTATCACCCCACTCGGTCTCTACGCTCTGCAAATAACTTTCAACTAACATCCACACTAACTAGAACCTCCCACTCCCGGATTCAAGACTTCTTCCAAGCTGCACCAATCCTCTGGAATGCCCTACCCCAAGAAGTTAGGACGAATCATAACTTACTCAGCTTCAGACGCACCCTAAAAACACATCTTTTTAGGGCGGCCTATCACACTCCCTAGCGCCGAACTAAATTCACATAGTCCTTCCACAACGTCTCAGAACATAACCCCACGTCAAACTCCATGGCACCCAAATGCATCTCAAGGTTCTTGCCAACTGGTCCAGGAAACCATTATCTATCCTCCATTTCCTTGAGATGGCTGGATTGTCATTGTAAATAAGCACTTGTACCTTGCCCCCCATCTCATTGTAGATTGTAAGCTCTCACGAGCAGGGTTATCTTTTTCTCCCGTCCTACGTCATCCACACTTGCTGGCATTGAGGTTCTGCGCAGGGGCGCTTTGATCTACAAAGTATTGCAGTGTGCCTGAGCGAGACCAGCAAGTGTGTATGACATAGGACGCGTCATGCACACAGGCTTCAGAAGGAGGACGAAGATGGCTGAAACAGGAGGCGCCGACACCGTAGGACGGAGGCACCCATATGACCCAACTCCACCGCCCCTTAGGTGAGTATTATAAAGTGATTTTTATGTTTTACACAGCGGCCTGGGCTCTTACATACAGCATTCTGCTGTACATAAGAGCCCACTGGTGGTGGCCGCAGCTTATAGTCGCTAAATCTGGTGACAGGTTCCCTTTAAAATAGTCATCATCATACATTAAGGACCTGTTGTATGGCCCCCTATTTATATACCCACCAATTAACCATTTGGATAAGAATAGTAGAAGATAAAACACAGAGACCACTTACATCACTGGCTGCCTTCCTAGCGGCTTTAGCAGCCTTAATTGAGATGGCATCAACTTTGAGGTCATATCCTTTAGTCTTTAATTCTTCTAATCCTTGTTTGTAATAATTCTAAAAAAAAATAATAATAATAAATAATTAAATTATAATTGTAAGTTTCAAGGTTCCTAAGACTTTGCCTGCTAAGTATAGAAGCTGAGATGCTTACATTGCTGAGATTATAAGCATTCACTCTGGCTTGTATTAATTCTGGGACGTCGGCCGGTAAGGAATACTTGTGAATAACCTTCTCACCTTCTGCTTTATAAAGTATCTAGAAAGAGTGGAAAAAAATATTTCATCAGTCAGTGAAACATCTGTCCAGAGAAATGTTGATCTAACGTCCTTAATGAACGCAATGATTAGGAGATACTTACATCACTCCGCAGTTTCTGATTGAGTTTGGCTTGAACCAGAACTGGGTCGTCATCTACTGAAGTGAATTTAATAGTATCAGGATGTTGGCGATATTTTTTCTAGAAAATAAAGAATAATGTCAATAATAAAGTTTAGATCTATATATTGTACATATATAATCCTATACATTTATTATAGAACTTCATCTTTGAGCGTGTTAAAAAATATGGCCAAGAGAAACCTGGTAGTCAACAACATAAACTAACCAAGATTGATATAATACTCATTCCAATCACATATACAAGCCTTTTTCTCTCATCTGCCATTCTCCAGATCAGGCATCTTAAGAAAGACAATGTTATTCATGGGTGGAGCCTCTCTGCCCTCTGCTCCTCAGAGGTGGAGCCCCTCTGCTCTGCTTTCTTCATTGGTGGAGACTCCTTGTCCTGTCTTCTTAATAGATAGAGATCCAGCCCTATTTTCTTTACTGATGGATGCTCCTTTTTGTTGTCCTCTTTTAGAGTGAAACCTCCCTGTATTGATTTCTTCATTGGTGAAGCTTGTCATGTTCTCTTTATGGGTCAAGTTCTTGCTCTGGAACCTCCTTGCTCTTGTATACTATTGGGTGGAGCTTTTCTTTCCTTGTAATCTTAAGCCTCCCTTTTCTTGTTCTCTTCCAGATTTGAGCCTCCCTTTCCTGTTTTCTTCATTGTTGAAGCCTCCTTGCAGTGTTCTCCTTATAAGTGAAATTTTTGCTCTGTTCTTTTCATAAATGGAGCTTCCCTGCTTGTTTCTCCTATTGGTTGAGGTTTCCTTTACCTGTTATTTTCATGGTTAAGCCTCCCTGCTCTCTTTTCCTCCTGGGTGGAGGCTCCCCTCCTTGTTTCACTTCATGGGTGGAGCCTCCCTGCTCTGTTATCTTATTGGGTGGAGTCTCCCCTACTTGGTTCTCTTCATGGGTGGAGCCTCCCTGCTCTGTTATTCTATTGGGTGGAGTCTCCCCTCCTTGGTTCTCTTCATGGGTGGAGCCTCCCTGCTCTGTTATCCTATAGGGTGGAGCTTTTCTTTCCTTGTAATCTCCATGGGTTAAGTCTCCCTTTTCTTGTTCTCTTCCAGACTTGAGCCTTCTATTCTGTTTTTTTCATTGTTGAAGCTTCCTTGTAGTGTAGTGTTGTAGTGTAATTTTAAGCAACAGGCCAGATAGAATAACAGACGTACGAGTGGATGGGCACCTAGGGAATAGTGACCACAATATAATACAATTCCACTTGTCCTTCAGTAAGGTGCCTTGGAGGGGGGTTACAAAAACGCTGAATTTCAGGAAAGCAAAGTTTGATCAGCTTAGAGAAGACCTTCGCCAAATTGATTGGGACAATGTCCTCAAAAATGGGAGCACAGAAAATAAGTGGGAAATTTTTAAATCGGTATTAAACACCCACTGCGAGCTAGCCATACCATACAGAAATAAAAGGGCTAGGAACAGGAGAAAACCAATGTGGCTAAATAAGGATGTAAAAGGGGCAATGAATAATAAGAAAAAGGCATTTAAAAAGCTAAAACAAGAAGGCAGCGAGGAAGCATTAAAAATATATAGAGAAAAAAATAAAATGTGTAAAAAACAAATATATTTAGCAAAAGTAGAAACTGAGAGACTCATTGCTAAGGAAAGCAAAGCAAATCCCAAACTATTCTTTAATTATATAAACAGAAAAAAGATTAAAATTGATGGTGTTGGCCCTTTAAAGAATAATGAGGGTAAAATCATAGAAAGCGATGTGGGAAAAGCAAATGTTTTAAATACTTTTTTCTCAACTGTGTTCACACAGGAAAAGCATATGCCAGGGGAAATGCAGAGTGATCATGTAAATGCCCCATTAAGTATGACCTGCCTAACCCAGGAAGAAGTGCAGAACCGACTTAGTAACATTAAAATTGACAAATCACCAGGCCCTGATGGCATTCACCCTCGGGTATTAAGGGAGTTAAGTAATGTGATAGACAGGCCTCTATTCCTTTTATTTAAAGACTCTATAGAAACTGGGTCTGTTCCACTGGATTGGCGGCTAGCAAATGTGGTACCAATATTCAAAAATGGGTGCAAAAGGGAACCTGGAAACTATAGGCCGGTAAGCTTAACATCTGTTGTGGGTAAAATGTTTGAAGGGTTTTTAAGGGATACTATTATGGAATGTCTCAATGTTAATAACTGTTTAACTCCATATCAACATGGATTTATGAAGGATCGCTCCTGTCAAACTAACCTGATCAGCTTCTATGAGGATGTAAGCTCTCACATGGACCGAGGAGAATCATTGGATGTCATTTATCTCGACTTCGGTAAAGCATTTGACACTGTCCCACATAAAAGACTGCTAAGTAAAATGAGAAAGCTTGGGCTCGGGGAAAATGTGTGTAGATGGGTAGGTAGCTGGCTTAGTGGTAGAAAACAAAGAGTGGTTATTAATGGTGCATACTCAGATTGGGCCAGGGTTACTAGTGGGGTGCCACAGGGGTCTGTATTGGGCCCCCTACTATTTAATATATTTATTAATGATCTGGTGGATGGTTTACAGAGTAAAATATCAGTATTTGCAGATGATACAAAACTATGTAAGGTAGTTAACACAAAGGAGGACAGTTTGCAACTACAGATGGATTTGAGTAAATTGGAGAATTGGGCTGAAAAATGGCAAATGAGGTTTAACACAGATAAGTGTAAGGTTATGCACATGGGAAGGAGAAACAGATGCTACGATTACTTACTAAATGGGAAACTGCTGGGGAAATCAGACATGGAAAAAGACTTAGGCATCTTAGTCAATAAGAATCTAAATTGGAGTGCCCAGTGTCAGGCAGCAGCCACCAAAGCAAATAGGGTGATGGGATGCATTAGAAGAGGTCTGGGGGCACGAGATGAAGACATCATTCTCCCTCTGTACAAATCACTAGTCAGACCACACTTGGAGTATTGTGTGCAATTTTGGGCGCCGGTGCTGAAGAAAGACATTACTGAACTTGAAAGGGTTCAGAGGCGGGCTACTAAAATAATAAATGGAATGGGTGCATTACAATACACGGAAAGGTTATCAAAATTAGGTCTATTTACTCTAGAAAAGAGAAGACTTAGGGGAGACCTAATAAATATGTACAAATATATCAGAGGGCCATATAGAGATCTCTCCCATGATCTGTTTGTACCAAGGACTATGACAAGAACAAGGGGGCATTCTTTTCGATTGGAGGAAAGAAAATTCCTACATCAGCATAGAAGAGGGTTCTTCACGGTAAGAGCAGTGAGGCTCTGGAACTCTCTTCCTGAGGAAGTGGTGATGGCCAACTCACTGAATGAATTTAAGAGAGGAATGGATGCATTTCTTGTTAGCAAAAGTATAGAAGGTTATAAATAGCATAATCTTACAGGTAGATAGAAGAGCGACCTAGATTATTAGAGGAATGGGGGGGGCTGCAATACCAAGACAGGTTATTAAACTTGGGGTTAGTTAGTTAGGAAAAACAAAGGCTTAGGGGGATCTAATCACAATGTATAAATATATGAGGGGACAGTACAGAGACCTTTCCAAAGATCTCTTTACACCTAGGCCTGCGACTGGAACACGGGGGCATCCGCTACGTCTTGAGGAAAGAATGTTTATTCATAATCACAGATGAGGATTCTTTACTGTACGAGCAGTGAGACTATGGAGCTCTCTGCCGTATGATGTTGTAATGAGGGATTCACTAGTAAAATTTAAGCAGAGCCTGAACGCATTTCTTGAAAAATATAATATTACCAGTTATGTATATTAGATTTTATGACAGGGTGTTGATCCAGGGAACTAGTCTGATTGCCATATGTGGAGTCAGGAAGGAATTTTTTTCCCCATTGGAGCTTATTTGACACATTGGGGTTTTTTTGCCTTCCTCTGGATCAACACGTTAGGCTACGGGTTGAACTAGATGGACTTAGAGTCTCCCTTCAACCTTAAAGACTATGAAACTATGAAATTATGAAACTATGTTCTTTTTATGGGTGAGGTTTTTGCTTTGTCCTCTTAATGAATGGAGCCTCCCTGCTCCTTTTTCTTATTGGTTGGTGCTTTTCTTTACTTGTTTTCTTCATGGTTAAACCTCTCTGCTCTCTTCTCCTGGGTGGAACCTCCTTACCTTGGTTCTCCTCTTGGATGGAGCCTCCCTGCTCCTTTCTCCTATTGATTGGCACTTTCCTTTACCTGTGCTCTTCAAGGTTAAACCTCTCTGCTCTCTTCTCCTCCTGGGTGGAGCCTCCTTTCCTTGGTTCTCTTCATGGGTGGAGCCTCCCTGCTCTGTTATTCTATTGGGTGAAGCTTTTCTTTTCTTGTACTCTTCATGGGTTAAGTCTCTCTTTTCTTGTCCTTTTCAATATTTGAGCTTCCCTGTCCTGTTTTCTTCATTGTTAAAGCTTCTTTGTAGTGTTCTCTTTATGAGTGAAGCTTTTGATCTGCTCTCTTCATGAATGAAGCCTCCCTGCTCTTTTCTCCTATTGGCTGAAGTTTCCTTTACCTGTTCTCTTCATGGTTAAGTCTCCCTGCTCTTTTCTCCTTTTGGCTGGAGCCTCCCTTCTTTGGTTCTCCTCCTGGGTGGAGCCTCCCTTCTTTGGTTCTCCTCCTGGGTGGAGCCTCCCTTCTTTAGTTCTCCTCCTGGGTGGAGCCTACCTGTCCTTTACTCTTCATTGGGTGGACGTTCCCTGCACTGTTTACTCCAGGTTCACTATGTAAATTAGTGTCAGTTACGACAATAGTACCATCTCGTAGTAAAATAGACTCTATGACCACATAAGTCAGTTTTTGATTTGGAGCATTAGGAGGTAAAATTAATACAACTACTACAATCGGTTACCAAGTCAGAAGTTCAGTTTTGTTGATGAATTTAGGCTTTAGCTTGATTGTATTATATCAAATCCTACTGATACTAAGCAGTACTGATCTTCAAAAGACGTGAAACTACATCACGTAACGAGGACTCATGCTGAAAGCCGAAGTATTGAATTCAGCATACATATACATAACCCTATTAATAGGACTTTTTTTACCAAAAAAAAATCCTGATCACTAAATTATAATACAATCAACTTATTAAGTATCTGTGCAGCCTTCTTGGTCTTTTCGACATCCATAAATAATAAAACAAACAATAATAAAGAAAAATAATTAAAAAAATCCTGAACACTAAATTATAATAGAATCACCTCATTAAGTATCTGTGAAGCCTTCTTGGCTTTTTCGACATCCATGGATCCATATGGTACCCATCCACAGCCTTTTACCCAGTTGTTAAAGTCTGATTTATAATCAATCTGGAAGAATAAGAAGATGAATGATGTGAGATTAATAATAAATATCCAAATCCTGGGATCTTAACAAGATTCAGTTAACCAAGATCCCAAAAAAACGATAAGAGACCCACCAAAATGATGTAACATGGCAATGGGCAGATTTTGTTGACTTACATCACTCTGAATAGTATAGGCTTTCTTGGCTGATGATAGACTGACACTATCAGGAGGATAGAAATAAGAATGGATTAGACGCTTATAGTCAATATTGCTGGCAATAGATTGGGCTTTCTTTGCCAGTCGCACTGGGATCATATCCAGAGGTGCTGCATATTTGGTCTTTGTTTTTTCATACTCCTTTTTATATTCAATCTAAAGTAAAAAGAAAAAACATGAAAAATGAATTGTTGATATGGCAGATTACATTGGTAGGGGTCATAATGTTATTTAAAAGTCTGTCTTTTGTAGAGTGTAGCATTTTACATGGAGGAATACACTGCAGAGGCAGACACTCTTCTTTGGTGGGTGTGGGAAAACACCAAGGTTTTTGCATCCTCATGGGTGGTGAGAAGTTGAGAAGTGGAAACCAAAATGACATCCTATCCTTTAAACTAATAGATGATGGGGGCAGGGTGATTGGGCAAGGACATGGTGAGAGATAGTTGTGAATGGCACACTATAGAGGGAGCCAAGCATTTTCAATGGAACCTGTGGAGGTCATGGTGCCAACTCTAGGTCTCTGCATCCTCATGGGTGGTGTAACAGAAGAGGAAATCATAGTGCTGTTCCACAAGTCACAGCAATAGATAAATGGGGGAGAGTGATTGAGCAAGATGATGGTGGGAGATGGTTGTGGAGAATACACTATAGAGGAGGGCATGGGACAACACCACAGGTTTCAGCATCCTCATGGGTGTGGTGACCTTCAGAAGAGGAAATCATAGTGTCGTTCCACAATTCAGATCAATAGATAAATGGGGAGAAAGATTGAGCAAGGTGATGGTGGAAGATGGTTGCAGAGAATACATTATAGAGAAGGGCATGGGACAACACCATAGGTTTCTGCGTCCTCTTGAGTGGTGTGACCTTCAGAAGAGGAAATCATAGTGTCACTCCACAATTCACATCAATAGATAAGTGGGGGAGAGAGATTGAGCAAGGTGATGGTGGGAGATGGTTGCGGAGAATACATTATAGAGAAAGGCATGGGACAACACGATAGGTTTTTGCATCCTAATGGGTGGTGCAACCTTGAGAAGAGGAAACCAGAGTGTTATTGCACCTTTCACACTAACAGATGATTTGGGGAGTGTGATGAAGCAAGGAGATGGACGGAGACGATTGTGGAGATTACACTATGAGGCAGCCAAGCATCTACATTGGGATCTGTGGAGGGTGTGGGACAACCCCCTGGTTTTAGCATACTCATGGGTAGTATGACATTGAGAAGAGGAAACCAGAGTATAATTGCACCATTCACAACAATAGATGATTGGGGGAGAGTGATGGAGCAAGGAGTCAGAGGGAGATGGTTGTGAATATTACACCATGAGGCAGTCAAGCATGTACATTGGGATCTGTGGAGGGCGTGGGACAACTCCTAAGTTTCAGAAACCTCATGGGTGGTGTTAACGTGAGAATAGGATACCATAGTGTCGTTCCACAATTTTCTATAATAAATAAATGGGGGGGAGTGATTAAGCAAGGAGATGGTGGGAGATGGGAGATGGTTGTGGAGAATACACTATAGAGGCAACCCTGGGTAAACAGAAGTATGAGAAAGCTGCCATGTCACCAAAAACCGACCATCTAAAATCAATTTTATGTAAAGGTGTCAGTTCAGTTGCAGACCAGCAACATTACAAATTTTCCTTTTGTATTTTCAATTCCTTTTTGCCCTAAAGGGGCATCCAAGCACCTTAAATGGGACCTGTAGAGGGTGAAGGACCAACTCCAAGTTTCTGCATCCTCATGGGTGGTGTGAACTTAAGAAGAGGAAACCAGAGTGTCATCCCACCCTTCACAACAATGGATGTTGGAGTAAATAGAGACATTTGAAGAGAACACCCCATTAGAAGCAACCATGCATCTTCAAATGGACCCTTGGAGCGTGTGGGATCAGCCCAGGTTTCCACATCATCGTGGGTGGTTTCAACCAGAGAAAAAGAAACGAGAATGTGGACCCATCCTTCACGTCAAAAGATGTTTGTGTAGGGGGTGGGGGGGAGTTGAGCAAGTGATCGGCGTGGTTTAAACCTGAGAAGAAGGAAACCAGAGTGTCACCCAACCCTCCATGCAAACAGATGAATGGGTGGATTTAAGTACTGGGTGATGGTAGATGGTTGTGGCCTTAAATGTAAGGTGAGGGCCTACTAGATCTTTGCTTTGGAGCCTCTCTGTGTTCTATGTATGTGACTAGTACATGTCATGAATATTTAAAACATTTTGGGGTAGCCATATTCGGGCCCAAAAGTTCAAAACACTGTTATCCTGATCTGCCTGATGATGAATGAGCAAGTAAGAACATACCATGGCATTGATACCAATAGACTTACATCACTTTGATTATGAGCCACTTTCACAGAGTGCAGCATCTTGGGATCATCTTGGATACTTAATGCTCCAATCATCTTCCCTCTGTTGCGCTCATAATCTTTCTTATATTGCACCTGCAAATAAAGAAATTTGGGAATGTAAGCACCTGCAAAAGTCAAAATGTCCTACAGAATAAAGACTTAAAAAACTATAAAAAAAAATAACAACAAAAAATATCAAAAACATTTTTTAAGGAAATATTATAATCTTTAGTGTCCAGACATGAATTCATAGGAGATGAGCACCAGGTAAACTTTGACCACTTTTATAGTCCTTTTTCACATTAGACAAGTGCTGGAAAAAAATGTTACTTACATCGCTGGCTTTCTTACGATTTGCTTTTGCTGCCACCAAAGGAATAGCATCAATCTTAATGTCAAATTTCTTTGCCTTGGATTTATCCCAGTCATATTTATACCATTTCTGCAAGGTAAAAAAAATGCAAAAAGTGAAAACCTAGCAAGTTGCAGCTAATATTTATATAAATACATGTTAAATAAAGACTTTTAAGCCTATTTGTCAAACTTGTCAAACAAATTGTTCATAGTACAGTGTTGGCGAGCTATTAAAAGCTACAATATTTAAATAAAACAATAAAAACCACCAATAAATGGGAGAAAAAAGGATTTTACTTACATCACTGAGGTTATAAGCATTCACTCTGGACTGGAGGATGAAAGGAGCATCTGCAGGAATAGAACATTTCATTTTCTCCTCTTCATGTTTCGCTTTATAATTCAGCTAAAAATGAATCAAGAAAAAAATCATTATAATGTTAGAATAATCGGTGTGGCCATAAAATAAAAAAGTACTTCTATATTACACACCGGCTGTCATGCTATATCACACACCAGCTGTCATGCTATATCACACACCGGCCGTCATGCTATATTACACACCGGCTGTCATGCTATATTACACATCGGCTGTCATTCTATATTACACAACGGCTGTCATTCTATATTACACACCGACTTTCATTCTATATTACACACTGGCTGTCATTCTATATTATACACTAACTGTCATGCTATATTACACACCGGCTGTCATGCTATATCACACACCGGCTGTCATGCTATATCACACACCGGCTGTCATGCTATATCACACACCGGCTGTCCTTCTATACTGTCCTTCTATATTATGCACTGGCTGTCAGATTTTATTATATACTCTTAGTCGTTCTATATACATTTTGGCTATAGTGTTCACTTTTCTTATGGGTTATTTCCAACATTACACAGATTAGGCAACAGTCAGTACTTACATCACTAAGCTGCTTGGAATTCACTTCGGCTTGGACCTGTACTGGGGAATCAACCACCTGAGTGAACTTTATTGTATCGGGGTGTTTCTTGTAGACATACTGAAAAACAAAAATCAATTATGTAAATTAGGATGATCAGCGGTTAAATCGGTACTTTTCTTTATTATACAGTTTATTAAACATTTCATTAAAGAATAGCTAAGCATTGATATGTTTTATGAAGATTTTCTGGAAAAATGCTCGAGTTCCCCATTGACTTCCATTATACGCAATACAAGAGTCATGCCCATCCGAGCGTCCGACTGCTCATTACGAGTACGGAGCACCTGAGCATGGTAGTGCTTGCTCATCAGTAACTATGAGTACCGAGCACCCGACCATGGTAGTGCCCAATCATTACTAGTTATGAGAACCTGAGCATGGTAGTGCTCGCTCTTCACTAGCTACGAGTACCTAGCACCTGAGCATGGTAGTGCTCGCTCATCACTAGTTACGAGTACCGAGCACCCGAGCATGGTAGTGCCCGCTCATCACTAATTACGAGTACTGAGCACTCAAGCATGGTAGTGCCTGCTCATCACTAGTTACGAGTACTGAGCACCCGAGCATGGTAGTGCTCGCTCATCACTAGTTTTGAGTTATGAGCACCGAAGCATGGTAGTGCTCACTCATCACTAGCCATGATATGTCACCAAATTCTAAATGAACTCAAAAAAGCTTGTAAAACACAACATGCACTGTACCCTCAATGAAAAATATAACCTAAGGTTGCAGTGAAAAGTCTGTAAAAGCCCCCCTAACTTTCATACATCATTTATAGCAATGGTCTCCTCCTAAGCGTTGGAGGAACCTATGGACCCCCAAAGCTCCATGCTCTAAACACCCCCTAGTGATTATACACTTTGCTTCAAATGCCACTCATAATCAGGATATCAAATTTACTGTATACTTAGATTATAATATCGCTGGGGTATCCATTACAAGACTTACATCTTTACACTGCTCTAACTTCTTGACCGCTTCGTATTCGGGAGTGATAGTTTGGGGATAGTAAAAATTGGTCTTGTCGTCTTCATAATCGGCTCTGTAGTTTTTCTGATATAAAAAAAAACCCATTATGAAAAATGTTTCAGGGAGTAAATCGTAAAAAGTACCGTAAGTCTAGTGCTTAATCCTATGGACACATACATCACTTATAAAGTTGGAGACTTTGGCGCAATGAAGCATGTATGGATCTTCGTAGCTGCCGATGTAATGTCCCTGGACGTTCCTCTGATAGTGATCCTTATATTTCAGCTGAAATACACAACAAAGGAGATAAATATACAAAATATACCTCTTATTATTGATTCACACTACTAATTACTACTGTTATGTAAAATATAGTTTCCATACAGGTTATAAAAACACCATAGTGCCTGATTACCACCCTCATATAGTACCCAAATAACACTGCAGGTATGAGAGTAACATCATAGCAGTGACTCCTGGGTTCATCTGTGGGGTCAAGGAGTGCTGGTGTGTAAGGTCCCCATTATACCCTGCAAAGTACAAAAGCCCTGATAAGTACTCACATCAGTATACTTCTTCAGGACATTATCAAGCTGAAACTTGGGGGTGTCACAGTAGTTAATACTGGTTCCTTTGGCCTTTTCATAGGACGCCTTATATAATTTCTGGAAAAAGAAAAGAGAAACAAAGCATGTTATTAGAGGTGATAGATAGACAGATAGATAGAGGGATAGATACATAGATAGATAGATAGAGAGGGATGGATGGATGGATGGATGGATGAATGGATGGATGGATAGATGTCACGTGGAGTTTTACCCAAACTTTGCCAACTGTCATGGCGGCATTGGGCTCTGTTCAGATTTCAGATTCTGACACGCCACACAATGGTTTCTCCGGTTGTCTTGTATCAACACAGGTAGACTTGGGTGTCAACTTGCTGTGTGCTGATTCATAGACAGGCTAGCAAGAGTTAATTTCTGCTAGTCTGCTTGCTCCTTTAATCACATGTTGTGGAGTGACCTATGACATCTGCTCCTCTTCGATTTATGCTGGTTGAATCCTTCTACCCATGCCAACTATAGTTTATTCTATGTTGATCTGTGAGGTGTGGTGTCCCAGACTCTCTGGTAAAAGTTGTACTTTAATTGTGCTTACTGCTTGGAATAGTTGTGGACCCCTGTTGTCTTGTCGCTTCCTTCCTGTTCTTGTTTTTCCTCCTTACTTCATTAACCACATGTTATGGGGAGACCTATCACATATGCTCCCCTTCTATTTATGCTGGTGGAATCCTTCTACCCATGCCAGCTACAGTTGATTCTCTGTTGATCTGTGAGGTGTGGTGTCCCAGACTCTCTGGTAAAAATTGTGTTTCGTTGTGCTTACTGCTTGAAGCAGTTGTGAAGTTTACCCCTGTTGTCTTGTAGCTTCCTTCCTGCTCTTGTTTTTCCTCCTTGCTCCTTTAATCACATTTTGTGGGGAGACATATCACATCTGCTCCCCTCCTATTTATGCTGGTTGAATCCTTCTACCCATGCCAGCTACAGTTTATTCTATGTTGATCCGAGAGGTGTGTTGATCCAGAATCTCGGGTAAAAGTTGTGCTTTAGTTGTGCCTATTGCTTGTAGCAGTTGTGGAGTTTACCCTTGTTGTTTCTAGCTTCCTTCCTGTTCTTGTTCTTCCTCCTAAATCTCTTATTGTCTTTACCTTTGTGTGTGTGCTGTGTGACAGACTTTTGGTTTTCCCTTGTTTGTCTTTATCAGTGGGTTTCTACACACTCCTGTCCAGTTCCTCCCTAAGGGGAGGGGAAATCAGATCAGGACTGGTCAGGAGCAGGGCCAGGAAGGAGACTCAGGCCTCTCCACCATTAAGAGTATCCCTGAGGTTAGGGATAGCGTAGGGTCTCCTAGCTTGAGGGTCAGTTTAGGAGCCCCTTTTCCCTGCTATCCCATAGTCACCGTGACAATAGATAGATAGATAGATAGATAGGTAGCAGGAAACATTTCTATGTATGTAAATTTAGTAATAATGTCTCTGCATCCAGTTTCATACTTTACTTACATCGCTCAGGGCATTTCCAGCAGTTTTGAGTTGCCGCAATAATGGGTTTTCTGTGGCGGGAAGAGTGTGGTAACCGGTGGGTCCCTTGGCTTTCTCATAATCTGCCTTGTATTTCACCTAGAAGAATAGGGAGGATTAATGCAAATCACCTTAGCATCATGTAGACATTGACCACAACGTTAAGGACCCCCTTAATGAAATTCATGCACCTTGGGAGGTACAACAGTGCACTCTGTGCTATCCTCTTTTTAGATTGCCCTTAGTGAATAGGCTCCATTGACTCCTAACACCATTATACTATGACTGTATATAAATCTATAGGCGCGGATGGCGAGTCGTCCTCTTACCGTGCTAGCGTTGATCCTGGCTTTCTTGTTCATCTTGTACTCTGGAGTTTCTGTCTGCATGAAGTAGATTTGGTCTTTAGTGTTCTCAAACTCTTCTTGGTATTTCCTCTGTTGGTGAAAATAAAAATTAATTTCTTGGGGTTCACTTACTTTTTAATCCCATTACTCTAGGTGCGGTGTAATGCACTCACATCGCTCAGATTGTCGGCATTCATTCTCGCAACTGCAACTTCATAGCAAGGAGTCTGACTCCATTTGCCTCTGACTTTCTTCTCGTAATCCTCCCGGTATTTTATCTGTTAGGTGAGAAACAAATATAGTGAAACAAAAGGGGATAAAATGGTATTAAAAATATATAAAATAATAAAAAATGTAGGTAAAAATAGCAAAAAAAAGGACGATTAATTTTACGGTGGTTAAACAACATGGCCATATTGGAATCTTTTGTTTTTTTCCTAACTCAGAGAATCCAAAACAATGGATTATAAAACTTAAACACTCTTTTTCAGAACTTAGTTTATGAATAGTTGGAAATTAAAATGTTTATTCCAAGTGGAATAGCCCAAAAATGGTTATGGCACTTGAATCCATATTGTGACCCATTTACTAATGAGCCAAATGTTATGGATCCTTCATTAACCTTTGGTTTGTCAATAATCAGACAATCCAAGTACGAAAGAAAGAAAGAAAGAAAGAAATCCTTATTGCAAAAGTAATTCAATGAAACAGACACCACAATGATCTACTATAAATGTCTCAGGTAAAACTGCCCTTAAGCATGACGATTAAGGGCAGTTGTGCCTGAAACATTTAAGTATGATCCACTTAGCGCATGATTTACACAATTAAAATTAATAGGGATGTTCTGATTTAGCAGTTTATCACTTATCAACATGGTAGGTGATAAACTGCTGCTCATTGAGGTTCCCATGGCTGGGCCCTTATTGATCCAAAGAATAAAGGCTACTTTACACACTGCGATATCGGTCCCGATATCGCTAGTGTGGGTACCCGCCCCCATCTGTTGCGCGACATGGGCATATCGCTGCCCGTGCCGCACAACATCGCCCAGAGCCGTCACACATACTTACCTGTCCGGCGACGTCGCTGTGACCGGCGAACCGCCTCCTTTCTAAGGGGGCGGTCCGTGCGGCGTCACAGCGACGTCACTGAAACGTCACTGAACCGCCGCCCAATAGCAGCAGAGGGGCGGAGATGAGTGGGACGTAACATCCCGCCCACCTCCTTCCTTCTGCATAGCAGCCGGGAGGCAGGTAAGGAGAGCTTCCTCGTTCCTGCGGCGTCACACGCAGCGATGTGTGCTGCCGCAGGAACGAGGAACAACTTCGTTACTGCTCCAGTAACGATTTTTAAGAATGGACCCCCATGTCGCCGATTAGCGATTTTGCACGTTTTTGCAACGATGCAAAATCGCTCATCGGTGTCACACGCAACGGCATCGCTAATGCGGCCGGATGTGCGTCACAAATTCCGTGACCCCAACGACTCCGCATTAGCGATGTCGCAGCGTGTAAAGCCCGCTTTAGGCTCTGACGTGCCATGGATGAGCGGAGTGATGGTTGAGCCCAGTACAGTCCTCAGCTATATCAATTAGTTCCACAAAAAAATGAAAGAAGTGGCAAACATGCATGCCAGTGCTTAAAGGGAATCTGTCAGTAGGATTTTGATATGTAATCTGAAAACAGCATGACGTAGGGCCAGAGACTCTGATTCCAGGAATGTGTCAATTATTTTACTGGGTGCAGCAGTTGTGATAGAATCACAGTTTTCTCTGCTGCAGATCTAGCAGAACTCGGAATGCTGAGCTGTGTATAACCCCGCCAGCTATCTGTGTACAATGTATATTGACAAAAAGCTGCTAATCAGTGCTGGGCTTGGACCAGGATGCACCAATCCTGTAATGATAATCTTGTGCTAATAAAAGACTGATTTTATAAAAAAAATCTAAACTCAGTTTACAAAGAAGGGAATTTTGTTTACTTACCGTAAATTCCTTTTCTTCTAGCTCCTATTGGGAGACCCAGACAATTGGGTCTATAGCTTCTGCCTCCGGAGGCCACACAAAGTATTACACTTTAAAAAGTGTAACCCCTCCCCTCTGCCTATACACCCCCCCGTGCATCACGGGCTCCTCAGTTTTGGTGCAAAAGCAGGAAGGAGGAAACTTATAAATTGGTCTAAGGTAAATTCAATCCGAAGGATGTTCGGAGAACTGAAAACCATGAACCAAAAGAACAATTCAACATGAACAACATGTTTACACAAAAGAACAAACAGCCCGAAGGGAACAGGGGCGGGTGCTGGGTCTCCCAATAGGAGCTAGAAGAAAAGGAATTTACGGTAAGTAAACAAAATTCCCTTCTTCTTTGTCGCTCCATTGGGAGACCCAGACAATTGGGACGTCCCAAAGCAGTCCCTGGGTGGGTAAAAGAATACCCCGATAAAAAGAGCCGACAACGGCCCCCTCTTACTGGTGGGCAACCGCTGCCTGAAGGACTCGCCTACCTAGACTGGCATCTGCCGAAGCATAGGTATGCACCTGATAGTGTTTCGTGAAAGTGTGCAGACTAGACCAGGTAGCCGCCTGACACACCTGCTGAGCCGTAGCCCGGTGCCTCAATGCCCAAGACGCCCCTACGGCTCTGGTAGAATGGGCTTTCAGCCCTGAAGGAATCGGAAGCCATGAAGAACGGTAGGCTTCAAAAATCGGTTCCTTGATCCACCGAGCCAAGGTTGACTTGGGAGCCTGCGACCCCTTACGCTGGCCAGCGACAAGGACAAAGAGCGCATCAGAACGGCGCAGTGGCGCCGTGCGAGACACGTAGATCCGGAGTGCTCTCACTAGATCTAACAAATGCAAATCCTTTTCACATTGGTGAATTGGATGAGGGCAAAATGAAGGTAAGGAGATATCCTGATTGAGATGAAAAGGGGACACCACCTTAGGGAGAAAGTCCGGGACCGGACGCAGAACCACCTTATCCTGGTGAAAAACCAGGAAGGGGGCTTTGCATGACAGCGCTGCAAGCTCTGACACTCTTCGGAGTGATGTAACTGCCACTAGAAATGCCACCTTCTGCGAAAGACGTGATAGAGAGACATCCCGCAGCGGCTCAAAAGGTGGTTTCTGAAGAGCCCGTAGAACCCTGTTGAGATCCCAGGGTTCCAGCGGCCGCTTGTAAGGTGGGACTATGTGGCAAACTCCCTGCAGGAACGTGCGGACCTGCGGAAGCCTGGCTAGACGCTTTTGAAAAACACGGAAAGCGCCGATACTTGTCCCTTGAGAGAGCCGAGAGACAAACCCTTGTCCATTCCGGATTGAAGGAAGGAAAGAAAAGTGGGTAAGGCAAACGGCCAGGGGGTAAACCCCTTATCAGAGCACCAGGCTAAGAAGATCCTCCAAGCCCTGTGATAGATCTTGGCGGAAGTTGGTTTCCTGGCCTGTCTCATAGTGGCAATGACCTCTTGAGATAACCCTGAGGACGCTAGGAGCCAGGACTCAATGGCCACACAGTCAGGTTGAGGGCCGCAGAATTCAGATGGAAAAATGGCCCTTGAGACAGCAAGTCTGGTCGGTCTGGGAGCGCCCACGGTTGACCCACCGTGAGGTGCCACAGGTCCGGGTACCACGACCTCCTCGGCCAGTCTGGAGCGACGAGGATGGCGCGGCGGCAGTCGGACCTGATCTTGCGCAACACTCTGGGCAGCATTGCCAGAGGAGGAAATACATAAGGCAGTCGAAACTGCGACCAATCCTGAACTAAGGCGTCCGCCGCCAGAGCTCTGTGATCCTGAGACCGTGCCATGAATGCCGGGACTTTGTTGTTGTGCCGAGACGCCATGAGATCGACGTCCGGCGTTCCCCAGCGGCAACAGATCTCTTGAAACACGTCCGGGTGAAGAGACCATTCCCCTGCGTCCATGCCCTGGCGACTGAGAAAGTCTGCTTCCCAGTTTTCTACGCCCGGGATGTGAACCGCGGAGATGGTGGAGGCTGTGGCCTCCGCCCACAGCAGAATCCGCCGAACTTCTTGGAAGGCTTGACGACTGCGAGTGCCGCCCTGGTGGTTGATGTACGCGACCGCCGTGGCGTTGTCCGACTGTATGCGGATCTGCCTGCCCTCCAGCCACCGATGGAACGCCTTTAGGGCTAGATACACTGCCCTTATCTCCAGAACATTGATCTGAAGGGAGGACTCTGTCGGAGTCCAAGTTCCCTGAGCCTTGTGGTGGAGAAAAACCGCTCCCCACCCTGACAGACTCGCGTCCGTCGTGACCACAGCCCAGGATGGGGGCAGGAAAGATTTTCCCTTCGACAGAGAAGTGGGAAGAAGCCACCACTGAAGAGAGGTCTTGGCTGCCAGAGAAAGAGAGACGCTCCTGTCTAGGGACGTCGACCTCCTGTCCCATTTGCGGAGAATGTCCCATTGGAGTGGACGCAGATGAAACTGCGCAAAGGGAACTGCCTCCATTGCTGCCACCATCTTCCCCAGGAAGTGCATGAGGCGCCTCAAGGGGTGTGACTGGGCCCGAAGGAGAGATTGCACCCCTGTTTGCGGTAGCTTGACTATCGCTGAGAGAGTATGAAACTCCATCCCGAGGTAAGTCAGTGATTGGGTCGGAGTCAATTTTGACTTTGGGAAATTGATGATCCACCCGAACCTCTGGAGAGTCTCCAGAGCAACGGTCAGACTGTGTTGACATGCCACCCGGGAGGGTGCCTTGACTAGGAGATCGTCTAAATACGGGATCACCGAGTGGCCCTGAGAGTGTAGGACTGCCACAACGGATGCCATGACCTTGGTGAAGACCCATGGGGCTGTCGCCAGGCCGAAAGGCAGTGCCACAAACTGAAGGTGTTCATCCCCGATGGCGAAACGCAGGAAGCGTTGATGCTCTGGTGCGATCGGCACATGGAGATAGGCATCCCTGATGTCGATTGATGCTAGGAAGTCTCCTTGGGACATCGAAGCGATGACAGAGCGGAGGGATTCCATGTGAAACCGCCTGGTTCTCACATGTCTGTTGAGCAATTTGAGGTCCAAAACGGGACGGAATGAACCGTCCTTTTTTGGCACCACGAACAGGTTGGAGTAAAAACCGCGACCACGTTCCTGAAGGGGAATGGGGATCACAACTCCTTCTGTCTTCAGAGTGTCCACCGCCTGAAAAAGTGCAACGGTTCGCTCGGGGGGCGGAGATGTTCTGAAAAAACGAATCGGAGGACGAGAGCTGAACTCTATCCTGTAACCGTGAGACAGAATGTCTCTCACCCATCGGTCTTGGACATGTGGCCACCAGGCGTCGCAAAAGCGGGAGTGTGACTTAGACCGCCATGCAGAAGAGTTCCTCTGGCTCTTCTGTGGCCTGTTGGACGAGGAGGATTGGGATCTGGGGGGGGCGTGGCCTGGACGGCAATGTGAAGAGACCTGTTTGTGGAGCTCTCCTGCAAACTCCCTTGATAAATCCCTGAATACCGCTGTTATCACTGCCTCAGCCGGCTGTCAGGAAGATAAGGTGGTGAGGACTTATCTGGAGTGAGTCTGGTGGATGCAGAGAGGTGCCATGGTCCGTCACAGGCAAAAAGATAATGGAGGCGGGAAAGTCCCCAGCTCTCAGGATGGTGCCATGATAAGGCAGGAAGCTGAGAAAGTGAATGCAGCCTGTCAGGAGAGGATGCAGGTCGCGGCAAGGCTGGAGAAATTTGCCCGGACTTCAGAGAAATCACATCAGCATACAGATAACAGAGGTGAGGAGGGAGAAGACAATGCCAGCTCTGATGAGATGGGGGATGGTGAACAGCAGCAAGATAAGACAGGAGAAGTAGAGGAAGCACATAGTGCAGACCAGGCTCCAGAAAACCCCACTTTAAAGGACATTTTTGCAGTGGTGTCTTTTTGTAAAGAGGCTCTGACTTCCCTGACGAAGCAAGTTAAGGGATTACAGGCAGAGGTTGCTGACATTAAGAAAGACCTCAAGAAAGCAGACCTGAGAACAACGGCTGTAGAGGAGAGAGTGGGGATAACAGAGGATCATATTACAAAACTACAAAAGTCTGAAAAAACATTTGCACAGCAGATAGCTGAAATCACGGCAAAATATGATGATTTAGAGAACCGCTCTAGAAGAAATAACATCCGAATTGTCGGCATCCCTGAGAAAGCGGAAGGAAGAAACCCCACTGAATATGTAGAAGACTGGCTCAGGGGGAAAATGGGTGCTAATGTCTTATCCAAGCTCTATGCTGTGGAACGTGCACACAGAGTCCCGATGCAGCCACAACCAGCAGGCAGGGGCCCTCGCACTATGCTAGCCAAGCTCCTCAACTACAGAGACAGGGACACTATACTGAGAAAGGCAAGAGACATGGAGGATCTTATGATTGACGGCCAGAGAATTTCCATATACCCGGACTACTCCATTTCTGTTCAAAAGCTACGTATGACTTTTACAGGAGTAAAGAGGCGCCTGCGAGAGATGGGGGTGCAATACTCAATGATGTTCCCGGCAAAGCTAAGAGTGACGGCGTTGGAGCGGGTGCACTTTTTTACAACTCCAGAGGAAGCCATGCAGTGGTTGGACGCAAACGAAAAGCGGATCCGTTTGAAGGAATGAGCTGACTGTCTGAATCTGCAGTGTGTTGGAGAAGGCCGGCTGAGGCTCTACGACATCCTTAGGAGCTTACAGGGGACCCTTCTTGTTTTTTCTTTTTTTTTTTTTTTCTCCTTCCCTTTGGGATTGAGGTAGTATGCAGGGGGAATGCGAAGGGTTTGATGTGAGCTTCGCAGGACATGGGGACTGCCTAATTTGGCGCGGTGGGGGTATTTACAATTTGAGATTCCAGTTTAATTACTGTTCGCCATTTTACTGTTATATTGGTTGAATATTGAATATTGAGTGGAATATGATTATACATAGAAAGGGGGGGAGTGGAGAATTGTTGGAAAAGGGACGAGTTTTAAAATGTGTCTAAGAGGGGAAGGCGAGGGAGGTAGGGGGGAATTTAGTAGGGATTATGGACCAGGTTTGGAAAACCCGATGCTTCACGGGAGTACTCGAAAACAGGAAGTGGTGGGGAGTAGGAGGGGAGGGGAGCAGGGGGGGAGGGGGGAAAGGGGTAGGGTAGAGGCAGCATGGGGAGATACTACAAGGTTTGATGGTTTTACTGGGTGGGATAATGGGGGATAGAATTAAGGTGTTGAGTTGGAATATTAGAGGGTTATCAGATAGGTCTAGGAGAGCGGCAATAATTAAATATGTTCAAGACCAGAACCCGTCAGTAATATGTCTACTAGAAACGCATCTAACAAAGGAGACAACACGTGTTTTAAATAGGAGATGGGTGCAGAAGGCCTATCACTCCACCTTTTCCAACTATGCAAGGGGTGTATCACTGCTGATCCATAACTCTGTGCAATATGAAGAGATAGAAGTGTATGTGGATAAAGAGGGACAGTGTGTGGCCGTCAAGTGTAAAATATTTGGCAGACTCATGTGTATAGCTGCAATATATATACCACCTCCATATAAGTGCACCAAACTAAGGGAGATAAGGGAGTTCTCTGAGAAGGGGGGAGTAATCCCTTTTTTACTGGTGGGGGACTTCAATAATGTGATAGACCTGTACTGGGATAGGAGTAGTAGACCTCCAGGTATTCAGGATAGTTGTATGACTTCGTTTGGCACTCTTATTGGGGAACTTGGAATGGTGGATGCCTGGCGAGTGAGGAATGGGAGGGTATCCTGCTTCTCTTGTTATTCGGCTTCACATAACACTCTGTCCCGCATTGACATGGCTCTAGCTAGTGATCTGATGGATGCAATGATAAGTGACGTGCAATATCTGACAAGAGTGATTTCAGATCATAGCCCAATTCTAGTGTCCATACGACGGGGAACCCTGACAGGGGGAAGGAGGGGAGAGTGGAAGCTTCATCCAGCATGGATCCGTCATATTAATATGGGGAATATAGAACGGGATCTTGGGGATTTCTTTATCCACAACGAGGGTAGCACTGGTCCGCTGGTGGTATGGGATGCGATGAAGGCATACCTCAGGGGGCTCCTGTTCAGGGATATCTGTAAACGTAAAACACAGACGAGGCAGGATGAGAAAGATAGGCTGGAGGCCTTAGATAAGGCAGAGCTGGAAGCAATCCGGAGTACTACTACGGACGCGAAGCAAAATCTTAGGCAGGCGCATGAACAGGTTAATAAGATGCTTTTGGAGAAGGCGGTAAGGAAGCAGGCATTCCAAAAATTGCATTTTTATGAGGAGGGGGAAAAAGTTGGTCATCTATTATCGGTCATAGCTGCAGCTCAAAGGAGTAGTTCATTTGTGCATGGTATGGACACGGTGGAGGGGACACAGGTCACTGAGGTTGAGGCGATCCTTGAGGTCTTTAAAGATTTCTATCGCACGCTATATTCTTCTAGCGGAGAGATGAGGGTGGAAGAGGTGGACTCATTTCTTGAGCGAGGTGAGCTTCCTGTGTTGTCTGTGGTGGATAGAGATAAACTGGAGTCACCTATTACTATTGATGAACTGGAGGGCGCTCTGCATGGCATGAGCAATGACAAGGCACCGGGAGCAGACGGGCTACCAGTTGAAATTTATAAACAGTTAGAAGAAATCCTATTACCCAAACTATTGAAAGTCTTTGAGGTGGCGGAGGGGGAAGGTGTATTGCCTGAATCTATGAGAGAAGCAATAATAGTAGTAATTCCTAAGGAGGATAAAAATCCGAGGCTTCCAGACTCATATAGACCCATCTCGTTATTAACAGCGGACGTGAAGCTTCTGGCTAAGGTGTTGTCAAACCGGCTGACTGGAGTTATATCTAACCTAATCCATATGGACCAATCAGGGTTCATGGCCAATAGGTCGACAGCTGCTAATATCAGGAGATTGTACCTTAATCTACAGTTGCCGCCTGACAACCCTGGCCGGAGGGTGATCGCTTCGTTAGATGCCCAGAAAGCGTTCGATAGTGTTGAGTGGGGGTATCTGTGGAAAGTGTTGCAGCATATGGGTTTTGGCCCACGGTTTGTAAAGTGGGTGCAGCTGTTGTATAATAGGCCTACTGCTAAAGTTAGAGTTAACGGTATGACCTCCTCAGCGTTTGAGTTGCATCGGGGAACGAGACAGGGCTGCCCACTATCGCCGCTCCTATTTGCTATTGCAATAGAGCCTCTGGCGGCGGCCATTAGGAAAACAAAGGAGATCCATGGATTTAAGTATGGGCATTTAGAGGAGAAAATAGCTCTTTATGCTGACGATTTATTACTTTTCTTGGGGGATCCATCAGCCTCATTGGATCATGCCATGCAGATAATAGAGAAATTTGGAGAAGTTTCGGGACTGACCATTAATTGGTCTAAATCGAGCCTCTTTAAGGTGGATGGGGAAGTAGCCTGGACAAATGAGGATACTGGGGCTAACAAATTGAAGAATGTGGACGAATTTAAATATCTAGGTATCCAGATATCTCTGCCAGTAGAAAAATACATACAGGTGAACTTATGGCCGCTCCTTAAAAAATTGAGAACCAAGGTGGATGCCTGGAACAAGCTACATTTGTCAGTTGTTGGAAGGGTTAATTTACTAAAGATGGTAGTAATGCCTAAACTCCTATACATACTGCACAATGCCCCTGTTTGTATTTCAAGGAAAAGATTTAAAGGGATAAACTCGCTGTTTAGGGACCTGGTGTGGGGTAAAAAGCAGCCTAGGGTGCGATTAGAGACTTTACAAAGGCCGAAGGATGAGGGGGGTCTAGCAATCCCAAATCCGGAATTGTATTATATAGCGGCGCAATGTCAACACCTCAGGGGTTGGTCTGATCGAGAGAAAGATGGGGGCATTAAAGAAGTACTGGAATACATAGTGGGTAGAAGTCCATTGGTAATGGGACTAGAGGATGGTGCGGTGGGGCTCCTGGGTAGAACATCTCCTACAATGGCACTTATAAATAAGACCTGGGATAGGCTGAAAAGGGTGAGAGGGGTGACCCGGTTAACCAAGTTTACACCTATCTGGGATAACAGTAATCTCCCGGAGATTCAGAAAATGGGGAATATTGAGGAGTGGAGACGCAAGGGTGTAATATACATGCATCAGATATTGGACGGAGGAATTGTGAAATCGTTCCCGCAGTTACAGAGTGAGTTTCAGTTACCGGCGTCCGGCTGGCTCCACTACAGACAATTAAAACATGCGATTGCAGCCCAAGCGGCTAAACAAAGTGTGGCCATACAGACTGACCTGGTACTGGAGTATGTGTGTAAGGGCGGAGGAAGCACTAAAGGGATCATTTCTGGCACGTATAAAGATATACTACATACCTTTCTGTTAGAATACCCAATTAAAACTAAATCTAAATGGGAGGAGGAAGTTGGGCCGATAACGGAGGAGGTGTGGGAGAGTATCCTGGCGTATGTCCCTAAACTTTCCATGAGCGAACCGGCCAGACTGTCTCACCTATACGTGATTCACCGGGTATATAGGTCTCCCTTACTGATGTTTAAAATGGGGTTGAAAAGGAATTCGGAGTGTCCAAGGTGTCAGGGATCTGACGCAGGTATTTTTCACATGATGTGGTCTTGTCCGAGACTGGTCTCCTTTTGGACTAAGGTTATCCACAAGATAGGAAGAACATATGGGTGTGTCCTCCCCAGGGAACCAGTGATATGCCTATTGGGATATGTTGAGGAGCTTGGGGTGGAAAATACTATGAAAATTGTCATTGCTAGGCTGCTGTATGCGGCAAGAAAGCTAATCGCCAGGTCCTGGATTAAAAAAGACCCCCCGACCAGGGGAGAGTACATTAAAAGGGTGAAGTGTATTCTTCAGCTGGAACGGGGAGTGTATGAAAGAAGGGGGAATGTTAAAATGTTTGAGAAGCTCTGGTCTCCTTGGCTGCAATGCGGATAGGACGAGTGATGGACCAGTAAACTGATATGGGACGGGGATAGCCGTCTGAGACCTCTGATGTGTATGTTTTGTTTTATTTGTGTTACTAGTTGTTCCTCCTGCACAACGGGATGGTTCTATACTACAGTTGAAGGGTATTATAAGTGTGTACTATATGGGATGTAGTATCGGGGAGAAGTGTTGCTGCCGGGGTGAGGGAGGGGGGCGGGAGGGGGAGTTAAAGGGGTAATAGATGTGATAAATTTAATTTGGATGCCGATTTGTTATTCTGTTGTATGTACTCTGTTTTAATAAAAAAGTATCTGATTTAAAAAAAAAAAAGGATTGGGATCTGGCTGAGGGCCGAAAGGACCGAAACCTCGCTTGAATTTTTCGTTGCTGAGGTCTCTTTGGTTTGGGCTGGGGTAAGGACGAGTCCTTTCCCTTGGATTGCTTAATAATTTCATCCAATTGCTCGCCAAACAATCGGTCGCCAGAAAAAGGCAAACCGGTCAAGAACTTCTAGGAAGCAGAGTCTGCCTTCCATTCGCGTAGCCACATGGCCCTGCGGACTGCCACCGAATTGGCGGATGCTACCGCTGTACGGCTAGCCGAGTCCAGGACAGCATTCATGGCGTAGGATGAAAATACCGACGCCTGAGAAGTCAAAGACGCTACTTGCGGAGCAGAGGTACGGGTGACCGCATTAATCTCAGACAGACAAGCTGAGATAGCCTGGAGTGCCCACACTGCTGCAAAGGCTGGGGCAAAGGACGCGCCTATGGCTTCATAGATGGATTTCATTAGGAGCTCTATCTGCCTGTCCGTGGCATCCTTGAGCGATGAACCGTCAGCCACTGCTACTACGGATCTAGCCGCCAGTCTAGAGACTGGAGGATCCACCTTGGGACATTGAGCCCAACCCTTAACTACGTCAGAGGGGAAGGGGTAACGTGTGTCATTAAGGCGTTTAGTAAAGCGCTTGTCCGGAAAAGCTCTGTGCTTCTGGACAGCATCTCTGAAGTTAGAGTGATCGAAGAAAGCACTCCGTGTACGTTTGGGAAACCTAAACTGGTGTTTCTCCTGCTGTGAAGCCGACTCCTCTACAAGTGGAGTTGGAGGAGAAAGATCTAGCACCTGGTTGATGGACGCTATAAGGTCATTTACTATGGCGTCCCCTTCAGGTGTATCAAGATTGAGAGCAACGTCAGGGTCAGAGTCCTGGGCTGCGACCTCCGCCTCATCCTCCAGAGAGTCCTCAAGCTGAGACCCCGAACAGCGTGATGAAGTCGGGGAAGATTCTAAGCGAGCCCGCTTAGCCGGTCTGGGACTGCGGTCCGTGCCGGAGTCCTCCACGTAATAACTAGAGGCCACCCCAGGAGCACGCTTCGTCGCAGACCGAGAGGGGCCTGGGGGCGATCCCGCAGTGCCCGGGGCCTGTGTAAGGGCCGGTCTGGACTGCAAGGCCTCTAGTATCTTAGCAGACCATTTGTCCATAGACTGAGCCATGGATTGTGAAAGTGACTCAGAGAGTTTCTCAGCTAAAACTGCAAACTCTGTCCCTGCCACCTGGACAGGGGAAGCCGGCGGTTCTACCTGGGCCGAGGGTCCCACCAGTGCCCGAGGCTCCGGCTGAGCGAGTGCCACAGGGCCCGAGCATTGCTCACAGTGAGGGTAGGTGGAACCTGCAGGTAGCATAGCCGCACAAGAGGTACAGGTTGCAAAATAACCCTGTGTCTTGGCACCCTTGCTCCTTGTGAACGACATGCTGTTGTCTCCCAGGAGAGTGATCACTGAGGGTATATAGCCACAAGCTAACAATACAGCCGAACCGAGAAAATGTATACAAATATAATATATATATATACAGTTCGGCACCCTAGGGGGACCAGCACCGGGTGACCGGTGTGGCTTACCGACCGCTCAAGCGGTGTGTGGCCACCAGATTCCCTGCCTCGGGTCTCCCAGAGCTGCAGCCAGAAGTCCTCCACCGGCAGAATGTGTTTAAAACATGGCTGCCGGCGTTCACAGGGGAGGAGGGAGCCGTGGGCGTAACTAAAAAAGTGCAGGAATCTGGTGCCCCAGAGTGATTAGTGAGGGGGGAGGAGGACACCTAAAGTGTGCTCCAGCCCTCACTGTCGGCGTCAGGCCGACCGTCCCGCCCTTACCCCTGACTGGCAGGCCCGGGGGCGGGAGTTTAAGACACTAGGCCGCAAAAGCCGGGGACTAAATTTAAAACCGCGGCCGGCAAGCAGGCGCGGTCGGCGCGGTAGTCCCGGTCGTCATACCAACACAGCAGCCGCTGCAGCGTCTGAGGCCAAAGTGCTCCATGCACCGTCCCCAAGGGGACACAGAGTACCTGTTGATGCAGGGTCCTGTCCCTGATGATACTCAGTCTCCTGTCCGTCAGAATCCCACAGGGGCTGCGGAGGGAGCCCGGTCCCAGTGCCTGGATGACCGGTTAGGATCCCACTTCTCCCAGAGCCCCTAAGGGATGGGGAAGGAAAACGGCATGTGGCTCCAGCCTTTGTACCCGCAATGGGTACCTCAACCTTAACAACACCGCCGACTCAGTGGGGTGAGAAGGGAGCATGCCGGGAGCCCTGTTAGGGGCCCTCTTTTCTTCCATCCGATACAATCAGCAGCTGCTGCTGACTAAAATGGGAGCATGAGTGAATGTGTGCCTCCTTCAACACAAAGCATAAAAACTGAGGAGCCCGTGATGCACGGGGGGGTGTATAGGCAGAGGGGAGGGGTTACACTTTTTAAAGTGTAATACTTTGTGTGGCCTCCGGAGGCAGAAGCTATACACCCAATTGTCTGGGTCTCCCAATGGAGCGACAAAGAAATGGCATATCAATGGAATCAGGGTCTCTGCCCCAAGTTATGCTGCTCTCAAATTAAATAACAAAAACCTGCTGACAGATTCAAATTAATTCAAATGGGAAGGTCCCAGTAATTAGCCAGTAATAACCTCTCTATGGTGAAGTCAACCCTTTAAGTTCTTTAATTCCTATGAGTTCTAAATCTTCTAGAAATGTTTCCAATTGTCCCTGCGCCTTGGTGGTCTTTAGTGGACTGTCAATCATGGATGAGCCAATTTCACGCTCTCACAAGTAATAGACTAGACTAAAAAGTGTTGCTAGTTCCGGTGTTTGTGTTGTCAGTAACTTCATGATGATGAGTCAAGAAAATATTCCTCTTCCTTCAGAGGAGGAGAGCTAATTTACATATCTTTTTCCCTTGGTGCAGTGCCAAGACGGTGTCTCTTTGTAGGCCACCTGGTGATCTCTCCATGGAGTAAGAGTCCTCTGCTCTCCATTGATAGGTGTAGTGCCCAGTCCCGGAGCAGTGTCACCGCATGCTCCTGCTCTCATGCCTCGGCGGGGGCGCCATTTTCCTCACTTGCCCGCCAGGCCCATGCACTTCGGTCCTGCCTTGGGGCCTGCCACAGCTTCCTTCTGCTTCTTTGCCACATGCAGGCCTTCTGGGAGTGCCCAAAGGGTGCGCGTGCTGCCATGCCCCCTTTCATAAAGAGCCGGGGACCTATTACCCAGAAGTGACCCTTGAGGTCATCAATCACCTTGAAAGTATTTAAGGCACTTTTCCCTTAGGGGAGGTGCCTGAAAAATGTTGTCTTCTGTAGTGCGCTGCTATTTCTCAGGAACCGTACCCATTACTGTGTCTAGTCCTACATCACGTGTCCTAGTACCAGTTACCTGTACCTGCTAATTTGTGTCTTTTCCTAGAGCCTGCTGCTACTACCACCTCCATGCTGCCACATCTGAGTTACCACCAACGTGGTGCCACATCTGAGTTACGCCTCTGTACTGTCTTGTCTCAGTTACCACCTCCATGCTGAGTCACTATCTCCATGTCATTACATCTGAGCACATCCGTACTGGGAATTCAGAGACTCTCCTGTCCGTTAGAGTAGATACTACTGGTCCTAACAATCGTGCATTTAGGCCCCCTGGGGCTGCACCTGACAATCTTTGTATGGGGGTTAGCTCCAGGTTAGCTCCTCCAGGGGAGTCCGGTGTACGGTCCAGTGGGTCCACTCCTGGAAGCTTGCCGCTTCTCAGCAACCATAACAATAGGGATAGGAACCCACCAAAAAATCTGTCTGAAGAAGGGTTTTTTCTTCTTTTAAGGCTAATATCCATCATGCAAATTAAATCTCATAGGATATAATATCTATCTACATAGAATATCTTACGTCACTCAGTTGCTGGGACACTTTCTTGGCCATCTCAATGTCAGGTCGATCGGCCAGGGAGGTGAACTGAAGCTTCTGCTCATCTTGTCCCTTCTTGTAATTGATCTGTGAAGGATGGAAATTTATTACGTAAATTCCGAAAAAAACGCCAATATGGGAATTAGGTTTTCATCGTCCGTGGATAAAGCACATATACTCCAAACACTGGAAGATTGTCGTGGCCAAGCTGTATCCACAGATAATGCACAATGCAATACGTGACATTAGTTAATGTAATCACCCGGATATACTATACGATAGACTTTATTGATCCCGAAAGGAAATTATGGAATATACTTACATCACTCAAAGATTTCTGAGCCTTAGCAACTCTCCTCAGTTCAGGACTATCCGAGTAAGGGAAATACGTTGTCTTGTCCTCTTCCCAATCTGCTGTGTACAGTTTCTAGAGAACAGATAAAGAAAAAATAACCTTTAGTGGTTAGACTCTCAGACCTAGGAGGAACATGGTCTTCACCCCCATAACATAAAATAACAATAGGGCTTCCGGTGAAAAATGAAGGGATAGAACAAATTCGTAACACTTGCCTTGCTGAACAATGAAGAATTTTTCACTGCCTGAACAAGTTCAGGAGCGTCAGGGGGCAACAGGTACTTTTCCTTAGTATCTTCCCATTTTTGCTTGTACAAAACCTAAAATCACAAAATAGCAAGCGACTTTAATAAGTAACGACCTTTCGGATGGTTAATTAGGATGAACATGCCTACCGAGGATATGGATCACTTACCTTGCTCACTTGTTGAGAGACCTTTTTAGCATGCTCTATATCTCTGGCTTTTTCATCAACGTGACAATTGGTTCTGACAGTATTACCATCCATACGGTACTTCACCTATGACAGGATGGGAAAAGACAAGTAAGAGTTTACTTAGTAGGGACATGTGTTAAATACTTGTAGAACCAAAATAAGTTCACTGATGACCCAACAAGACCATCCATATAAAATCCCTCAGATACTCGACTTCTAACATGACCGCTCTTCTACTTATAGACCCATAGGTAGGATCACTTTGGTACCTACAGAACCATCATTTAACAACTAATACTTTTAGACCATTGATAAGATCACGCCGATACTTTCAGACCCTGATAAAACCCCTATAGTACTGAAAACCATCCCGTTATGAATACTCGTATATTTTTAGACCCAAAAAGAGACTATTTTAATACGTGATAACCTCACTAAGATTACTCATCTACGTGTATAAGGTGGATTAGTCCATTCGGGTACATAACTCCATCACATATGAACACTCATATACTTTTAGACTCAAACTAAAGGCTGCTTTACATGTGTCGATTTCTCGTGCGTTCGCATTTGCGATCGCAACCGCCCCCATCATTTGTGCGGCACGGGCAATTTGTTGCCCGTGTCGCACAATGCAGTAACCCGCCGTCACACGTACTTACCTCCCGAACGACCTCGTAGTGGGCGGCGAACATCCACTTCCTGAAGGGGGAGGGACGTTCGGCGTCACAGCGACGTCACACAGAGGCTGACTAATAGAAGCGGAGGGGCGTAGATGAGCGAGACGTAAACATCCCTAACGATATCACTAACGATGCCGGATGTGCGTCACTTACGATGTGACCCCGCCGACATCTCGTTAGATATATTGTAGCGTGTAAAGCCCACTTAAGACTAGTTTGATACTTGAGGCCCAAATAAGACCATTCCAACACTTGTATATTAACATGTACTATTTGAATATTTGGTGACCCTGAATAAAACAATGTCAATACTCTTTTTTTTACTTAACGGCCTTCAGCTCAATCTCAAGCCATGGCGACTTGATGGATGAATGCTCTGTAGGAAGATTGATGTTGTGCAGTCTAGATAGGTACACCAGGTTCTTCTCCACCTAAATAGGTCCACCAGTTTCTTCTCCACCTAGATAGGTCCACCAGATTTTTCTCCACCTAGATAGATCCACCAGGCTCTTATCTACCTAGATTAGTTCACCAGAGTCTTCTCCACATAGATAGGTCCACCAAGGTCTTCTCCACTGTTTTATTATTTGTATCAAGCCATCAGGTTGCTTGTCTTCCTCTTTGTCTTGTTCCTTCTATTCTTCCAACCATGATGACCTTCTCCAGTCCAAAGTAGGCAAGTACTAGATTGGTGATCCTTGCTTCAAGTGACATGTATGGCTTAATTTATTCCAAAATTGATTTGTTTGTTCTTCTTGCCATCCATGGTATTGATAACCTCCTATTCCATCACCACATTTCAAAGGCTTTGATTGATCTTCTTTCTTGTTTCTTTATCATCCAGGTTTCTCATCCATATGGTACCACAGAAAAGACCAGACTATGTACGAGCCGTGTCTTCGTCACCAGTCAAATATTGCTCAAATTGAGGCCCTGCTCCAGTGACTTCATTGTTGATTTGCCCATAGCTATTCTCCTATTGACTTCCAATGTCATCACTACATCTTGAGTGATCATTGATCTGGGTAGGATGAAGTCTTTTACAACTTCCAATTCAATACCGTCCGTCTCAAATGTGTCCCGGTCATACTTGGCAGTAGTCAATATCTTTATCCTCTTTGTATTGAGTAGGAGTGCCATGTTTGAGCTTTCCACCTTGACACTTCGGACTAAAGGCCCCTTTAAACACTGCAACATCGCTAGCGATATTGCTGTAACGTCACCGGTTTTGTGACTTAATAGCGACCTCCCCAGTGACATTGCAGTGTGTGACACGCATCAGTGACCTGGCCCCCGCTGTGAGGTCGCTGATTGCTACAAGTCGTTCAGGACCATTCTTTGGTCCTTTGTTTCCCGCTGCGCAGGATGTATCGGTGTGTTTGACACCATTACAACGACATCGTTAGCGACCCAGCCCATAGCCGTGCTAGCGTTCCCTTTCCAGCGAGGTCGTTCTGCAGGTCCGTATCGCTGCTGTGTCGTTGGCCAGATCTGCCTGTTTGACAGCTCACCAGCGACTGTTAGAGACTTTCCAGCGATCCCGGCCAGGTCGAGCTCGCTGGTGGGATCGCTAGAAAGTTTCAGTGTGTAAAGGGGCCTTAAGTCCTTCATTCCATCTATGTTTGTTGCTATCAATGTTATATCATCTGCGTATTTAAGATTGTTGATGATTCTTCCAGCAATTTTGATTCCTTCTTCTTTTTCGACAAGTCCAGCCTTCCTGAAAATACTTAATAGACCAAAAATAAGACCACTATACTTTGTATATCTCGAATAATACTACTCTGATACTTGTAAACCTTGGATAAAACCACCCTAATACTTAAAACCCTCAGATATGAACTCTTAGGCGGGCTTTGTACGTTGCGACATCGCAAGCCGATGCTGCGATGTCGCACGCGATAGTCCCCGTCCCCGTCGCAGGTACGATATCGTGTGATAGCTGGCGTAGCGAAAACTATCGCTACGCCAGCTTCACATGCACTCACCTGCCCTGCGACCGTCGCTCTGGCCGGCGACCCGCCTCCTTCCTAAGGGGGCGGGTCGTGTGGCATCATAGCGACGTCACACGGCAGGCGTCCAATAGCGGCAGAGGGGCGGAGATGAGCAGGATGTAAACATCCCGCCCACCGCCGTCCTTCCGCATAGCCACCGGCGGCAGGTAAGGAGATGTTCCTCGCTCCTGCGGCTTCACACACAGCGATGTGTGGTGCCGCAGGAACGAGGAACAACCTCGTACCTGTCGCGGCACCGGCATTATGGAAATGTCGGTGAATGCAACGATGATACGATAACGACGTTTTTGCGCTCGTTCATCGTATCATCTAGCATTTACACAGTACGATGTCGAAAGTGACGCCGGATGTGCGTCACTTTCGATTTGACCCCACCGACATCGCACGTGCGATGTCGCAACGTGCAAAGCCGCCCTTAGGGGCACTTTGCACGCTGCGACATCGGTAACAATGTGTTACCGACGCTGTAGCGATAGTATACGCCCCCGTCGCAGGTGCGATATCTAGTGATAGCTGCCGCAGTGAACATTGTCGCTACGGCAGCTTCACACGGCACATACCTGTCCTGCGACGTCGCTCTGGCCGGCGACCCGCCTCCTTCCTAAGGGGGCGGGTCGTGCAGCGTCACAGCGACGTCACACGGCCAATTGAAGCGGAGGGACGGAGATGAGCGGGACGTAAACATCCCGCCCACCTTCTTCCTTCCTCATTGCAGCCGGGACGCAGGTAGGAGATGTTCCTCGCTACTGCGGCTTCATACACAGCGATGTGTGCTGCCGCAGGAACGAGGAACAACATCGTAACATCGGTCATTTCCAAATTATGGAAATGACCGACGCTACACTAATGATACGATTACAACGATTTTGAGCTCGTTAATCGTATCAAAAAGGCTTTACACACTACGATATCGCCTGCGACGCCGGATGTGCGTCCCTTTCAATGTGACCCCACCGACATCACACCTGTGTCGTAGTGTGCAAAGTGCCCCTTACATTTTAGAGGCTTGATGATCACCGAATAAAATACTTATAGACCCAAAATAAAAATCATCTTCATTTTTGTAGACCTGGGTAATACCACTTTAATACTTTGTAGACGCAGCATAAGATCACTTTGATACTGAAGACCTAGAATATAACCACTCCTGGTACTTGTGGATCATCAATAAGACTTGTAAGACCATTGTAGATTTGAGTTAATAATATCTTAATATTTTTAAAATCAAGATATTTTCTACGTGATTACTATAGACCCCGACATAAAATACTGACACTTATTGGCCCATACGATGCAACACTGATCACGGATCTGTCCCGTATCAATTTCAGATATGCATGAAAATTCCATATTAGTCCAAAATGAATGGGAATATGATAATTGCATTTGCAATTCTAAAAAGATTGAACATCATGTTGATAAAAAAAAAAAACAACAGCATAAACAAAAAAAATAAACTTTTTTTATATAAAGAAACTGACTTACCTCACTTAACTGGCTTTGGGCTTTCCTGATCCTCCTGAGTTCGGGAGTATCAGTAGTGACGGCGACCGGCTCTCCCTTCTGCTTTTCATATTTCTCTTTATATTTGTTCTAAGACATAAAATATTTATTTAATGGCACCAATTTTTCTAACTTTTTACCAAAATTCTACGTTCATAACCGGTGATTGTTTTAAAATGTTCCCTATCATTTCCAAAAATTCACAATAGAGAAAAGTGGAAAATTTTAGGTCTGGTTGAGCAGGTAGACCTGGAAGCAGATTACAGTAACCGGCAAATGCTTGAGATTGCATGAGATAAAATAGGGAGGTTCCGCACTATTCTTGATGCCCAAAAATACAAAACTGGGGCTCCAAATTGGCACAAGGACAAAGCCATTGTGTGATCAAAATCCGGACGACAAAGGCTCCAAATTAGGACAAGGACAAAGCCATTTTATGATCAAACTCCGGATGACAGAGGCTCCAAATTGGGACAAGGACATAGCCATTGTGTGATCAAAATCCGGAGGACAGAGGTGTAGCGCCCCCGAGACCCTCAGGGCACTGCAGGGAACTGCATCCTCTTGGGGTTGCAGCACCTACCCCCTGGGACCTGTAACACCAGTGCCAGTAACAGCAACACACACCTGAAAATCCCAGTTACCCCACTCAACACTGGGCATAGAAGGGTTAACAGAAGGGATTAGCCAGCCTGGTGGGAGGGTGCAAGTGAGTCTGTGAGAGAACAGGGAGTAGTCTGTCAGGATGTAGTGAGGAGAGCAGACGTGAATCTAGTTGGGTCCGTGTAATGGTGACTCAGGGACACAGGAGTCAGGTTGCCAGCCAGGGCAAGCGAGTACTTCTGGGCAGAAGTCAAGACCCCAGAGACGGTACGAGGGAGCACAACTGGAATCTGGGCACGTATGGGGCACAGGGCCCTAGGTCAAGCGCAAGTTTTAGACTGTTTGGCAAATGCTTGCTCGGTGAGGGCTCTTCACGGGCCTCACTGACCTACAGATCCGGGGGAATCAGCAGTAAACTAGGATCGGGGTTCGGACACTTACCTCCTCACAGGGTCCGCACTGCCAGCCGAACGGACAGACTGCTGTATGACAGCCGGGGGACCCCCAAAGTTCCAAGCTTCAGGGTCTCAACTACACTGAGCGTGGGAGGGAAAGAGCAACCTGAGTCACTATCTAGCACTGGCAATACAGGGACCGGAACCAGCCGTCCAGGGTCCACAGTGAGTAGAGACTGTTAAAGACAACCTGGTGTGGTCTCCATTATTGCTCCACTACATCTCCCAGGCACAGCCCTACCTGCGGACGGCCTACCATCACAGCTGCCACTACCACCAGCCCTGGGAGTACCCACATTAAGCAGCGGCGGTTCTCCATCATTAACCGCAACCTGCAGGTGGCGTCACATGACAAAAACTCTTATCTCCCCTGTAAATACCCCCCATTAACAAAAGGGGCCCAGAGCACGGAACTGGGCAACGACCACCAGAGTGACATTCCCATTTGTTACCGTCCGGCACTGAGTACCCCCTTCTCTGGGCGCTATAGAGGCTCCAAATTGGGACAAGGACAAAGCCATTGTGTGATCAAAATCCGGTACGACCCCCATACTGCACCCACCTGACTGAACATGTCTTGCATTTTCTTGCTATGAGCAATGTATGGCGTCATAAACTTTGACGTATCCACCTTTTTCTTAATTTTCTTCTTCTTCTCCTCACTAGAGTCCGGTGCCTTCTCAGCATCAGGCTTGGGCTAAAGTAAAAAAAAAAAGAATAAAATAGTCAAATTTTGTATGTTATAAAATCCCTCTTAGGGGTGCAGTGAACTGCGGATTTTGAATGTGGCCACGAGTGATAAAGTCTACGCATATATATTAGGTATCGGAGTACATGGGTATTGCCCAGTTCTCTTATGGGATTGACCTTGGTGCAACTAATTATACAAAATGTATTGTAAGATCTTTATAGAGAAAGACCGCAACAAATGTGCAAAAATAACTGAGAAAAGGCTGATTATACCCCGCTACTTTGGACTACACTTTGATGGCACTTTTTTCATTTTAGGTGGACACCTTTTACATTTTTCAAAGAATAACTAGCGATTGCAACAACATTGTTGTGGGTTTTTAAGTCTTTCCCCCATACCCTGCTCCTTGACCTCCTGGGAATGGCCAACCTCTCCTGGGAACACCCATGTTCCACCCTAGAGCACCAACTTTTGGGGGAGGTTTATATAAACCCCAGCCCTTTCTGCCCAAGTGTAGCTATAGGAGTTAGGCTAAGTTCACATGTCCTGTAGTAATCCGTTAGAACGGATCCATTGGGAAACTGATTTCTGCCGGATCAGTATTTTCTTAACATGGAAGTCTATGAACAACGGATAGCTATTTAGCCATCTGTTGTGCTAGCATTTTCTAAACAGATCCGTTACAAATGGCGGATAAATAGCAATCAATTAACAGATCCGTTGTCCATGGGCTCCACATATTAAAAACCAATCTGGCTGACATCCATTAATTCACAAAGGACTAAAAAGTTGCGTTTGCGCAATTTTTTTGCAATCAGATCTCTAACATATCCGTGATAACAGATGAATGAAGATTTTGCTGACAATAATCTCATGTGTATGAACCTCAATAATATATATAATAATATTTATTCAATTATATAACTGTTGGCTGACTCCCATGCCTCATCATACACATGCATGCTTGATTCAATTGAGCGTACCTGTGTTTTGAATGGAGAGGAGCTTTCAGATATCACTGGCAGATACTTATCTCCCTGACAACAAAACGATTGGGCATTCAAAATTAACATGCCCCATCCATCTTTTCTCCAACATAATCAGACGGGGGAGAGAACTGGAGATAGCTGCAGTTCTTGGCCGTGACCACTATAGAGCTGTGTCTTAGCAGCTCCGGCCATTGTTCATACCTGGTACCATCACTGATGCTGCTGTCGACTGGGTGGCCTTGTGACGGACCCCCCCCCCCCACCTGTCTGATATTGAAGGCCTAGCCATCAATATAATTAACTATAAAAATGCTTGTATACTTTAAAGAGGACCAACCACCAGGATTTTCCTATATAACCAAAAGCCAGTGCTATACTGGTGCTATCATGCTGATTCTATACATACCTTTAGTTGTGAGATCGGATGTATACTTTCTGAAATACAGGCAAGTGAAGTTTGTGAAATGCACTGTTATTTGATTGATAGCAGCTACAGAATATCTAAACGGTGGGCCGGGTTTTGATAGTTATTCCCGCCCCAGTCTGCCTGTCTGTCCTTCCTCCCCTTGTTTCTGTTATTACAGGGGGAGGAGGGAGGGAGGGAGGAAGGACAGGCAGGCAGACAGGGGTGGGAATAGCTAACAAAACCCGACCCACCTATTAGATATTCTGTAGCTGCTATCAATCAAATAACTGCATTTCACAAACTTTACTTGCCTGTATTTCAGAAACTATACATCCGATCTCACAACTTAAAGGTATGTATAGAATCAGCCTGATAGTGCCAGTATAGCACTGGCTTTAGTTTATATAGGAAAATCCTGTTGGTTGGTCCTCTTTAAGGCAAAGTCAACTGAATCTGCTGAATTCGGTAGGACCAGGTAGACCTCATATCATTAGCCAGACAACCCCTTTAATTATAGTTGTGCTAAACTAATTAATTTGGATTTATTTTTTAAATTAATTTATATTTTTGTAAATATTTATTTATATAGAAGACATTAATATCTAGACATACACAGACGTATACACTGATATATCACACAGCCAGATATGAAGCTTTATGCATATATGAAATAGCGACATTGAAGAGATTAGCAGAACAGATGAGACCTGCAGAGAAGATGGACAGTTAATATCAACGAGAAGTTGGAGCTTTGCCATAAAGGAGTTTTCCGTTTTAATTCAAAGAAAAAATGTAAGTTCTGCAACTTTCTAATACACTTTTAGCTTCATCCCCTCCATAAAATCCCTCTTTTTGCAGCCAAGGAATGAATAACCTGTCTTGATTATGTCGTTGGATGGTTCTATGCTTTACACGCTGCGATATCGCTAACGAATTATCGTCGGGGTCATGGTGTTTGGGACGCACATCCGGCGTCGTTAGCGACATCGCAGCGTGTGACACTTATGAGCGACCTTAAACGATCGCAAAAGTGACAAAAATCGTTGGTTTTGGAGAGGTCGTCCAAACACCAAAAATCGTTGTCTCGTACGTAGCGATGTTGTTCCTCGTTCCAGCGGCATCACACATCGCTGTGTGTGACACCGCAGGAACGAGGAACATCTCCTTACCTGCCTCCACTGGCAATGCGGAAGGAAGGAGGTGGGCGGGATGTGACGTCCCGCTCATCTCCGCCCCTCCGCTTCTATTGGACGCCTGCCGTGTGACGTCGCTGTGAAGTCGCTATGTCGCCAAACGCATCTCCCCCTTAAGGGAGGGATTGTTCGGTGTCTCAAGCGACGTCGCTGAACTGGTACGTGCGTGTGACGCTGCCGTAGCAATAATGTTCGCTACGGCAGCGAGCACCACATATCGCTCCAACGACGAGGGCGGGTGCTAACGCTAGCATCATCGCTAGCAATCGCTAGCGGTGTAGCAGCGTGTAAAGCACCCTTTAGACACCAAAAATAGTGAGAGATTGAAACCTAAAAAGTTTTTGAAAGTTGCAGAAACTTTTTTCACATTAAATCGGAAACCCCTTTGGTGCAAGCTGTGAATATGTGCATAAATGATATGGCTGCTGCTACATGAATAGCTCACCAATAACGCAGTAACATTGCAGCATTGAACATACGCGGAAGATGAAGGTAATGAATGAACATGATAATTAACATGATAATGAACATGAAACAGGATTACATGATAATGAACATGATAATGAACATGAGAATAAACATGAAACGGGATTACATGATAATGAACATGATAATAAACATGATAATGAACATAAAACGGGATTAATAGCAGCTGAGGTGATAGTGAATGAGTTATCCTGTTTTGCTGGCAGAGATCGGACATCGGCGTGCCATGTCCAGGAGAATGAGGGTTAATATGTATTGCATTTTCTTGCTTAAATCTTCATAAAGCTCCTGTTATAAAGGATTTTTCCATTAGAAAATACTGTGAAATGTATATGGACTGATGGAGCAACCTAGACATTTTAAAGAATGCAAATAGGAGCCTCTTCATTTGAGTTGGGGAATGTCATAGACTATGTTTTGAGGGTAAAATGTAACGCTTTGCTTTATAGCTATTCGCTAAAAAAAAAAGCTTACATTAAAGTCAATGTAGCTGGGAACGGATTTGTTAATACAGACTCTTATTGTGGACAGAGAAAGAGACACACAGAGATACCCAAACACACAGAAAGAGACACACCCATAAAGAGACACACACAGAATGAGAAACGCAAACAGAAAGAGACACACAGAAAGACACACACATAGAGAAAAAGGCACAGATAGAAAGAGACACACACCGAAATACACACACACACCCCCATAAAGAGACACACACAGAAAAAAAACACACACAGAAAGACACGCAGACAGAAAGATACAATACACAGAAAGAGACACAGAAAAAGACACACAGATATAAAGAGAAACACACTGAAATACACACAGAAAGAGACACGCAGACAGAAAGAGACAATACACAGAAAGAGACACACACAGAAAGACCACACATACACACACACACAGTAAAAGACACACAGATAGAAAGAGACACACTGAAATACACACACAGAAAGACACAAAATACACACACACAGAAAGAGACACACAATGAAATACACACACACAGAAAGAGAGACACTTAGTTACTATCCCGGGCAACGCCAGGTACTACAGCTAGTTGTACGTGAAAACTTGATTTAAACAATATTTAACTTTCTGATGATAGCTTCTCTTTTAAGGTATTAGATACTATCCACTTTGGCCCTGTAGGGTATATGGAATTAGGAGTTGGGCCCAATAGCCCTTGAAGTCCCTTCCAACTATACCATTCTATGATTCTACAACCCCTGGCAAAAATTATGGACTCATCTGGCTCTGAAGCTGTTCATTCAGTTGTTTACTTTTGTGCCATGTCTGTGATCTGCTTTTTTTAAACAAAAGTAAAGTCATTTCAAATCTCAACTTTCTGGCTTTAAGAAACGCTAAAAAAAATCATGAAAACATAATGTGCAGCCAGTGACTGTTACTTTTAAAGACCAAACGGGGGGAAAAATTATGGAATTCTTCAATTATGAGGAAAAAATTCTGGGATCATGAAAAACAAGCAAACAAAAGAACACTCCAGTACATCACTAGTATTTTGTTGCACCACCTCTGGCTTATATAACAGCTTGCAGTCTCTGAGGCATGGACTAAATGTGTGACAAACAATACTCATCATCAATCTGGCTCCAACTTTCTCTGATTGCTGTTGTCAGATCAGCTTTGCAGGTTGGAGCCTTATCATGGACCATTTTCTTCAACTTCCACCAAAGATTTTCAACTGGATTGAGATCCGGACTATTTGCAGGCCATGTTATTGACTATATGTGTCTTCTTTCAAGGAATGTTTTCACAGTTTTTGCTCTATGGCAGGATGCATTATCATTTTGATAAATGATTTCATCATCCCTAAACATCCTTTCAATTGATGGGATAAGAAAAGTGTCCAAAATTTCAATGTAAACTTGGGCATTTATTGAAGATGTAATGACAGCCATCTCCCCAGTGCCTTTACCTGACATGCAGCCCCATATCATCAATGACTGTGCAAATTTACATGTTCTCTTCAGGCAGTCATCTTTATATTATTTAGATTTTCTGTATTTAAATCCTATTTCCTTTAGGCAGTTTCTTACAGTTCGGTCACAGACATTGACTCCAGTTTCCTCCCGCTCATTCCTCATTTATTTTGTTGTGCATTTCCTGTTTTGGAAATCTATTGCTTTAAGTTTCCTGTCTTGACGCTTTGATGTCTTCCTTGGTCTACCAGTATGTTTCCTTTAACAATCTTCCCATGTTGTTTGTATTTGGTCCAGATTTTAGACACAGCTGACTGCAAACAACCATCATCTTTTGCAACATTGCGTGATGATTTACCCTCTTTTAAGTTTGATAATCCTCTCCTTTGTTTCAATTGACATCTCGCAGCATGTTGGAGCCATGATTCATGTCAGTCCACTTGGTGCAACAGCTCTCCAAGGTGTGATCATTCCTTTTTAGATGCAGACTAACAAGCAGATCTTACTTGATGCAGGTGTTAGTTTTGGGGATGAAAATTTACACAATCATTCCATAATTTTTTCCTCATAATTGAGTGTTTCCCTAATTTTTCCCCCTGTTTGGTCTTGAAAAGTAACCATTACTGGCTAGCACATTATGTTTTCATGATTTTTAGCGTTTCTTAAAGCCAGAAAGTTGCCATTTAAAATTACTTTAGTTTTGTGCCGTCTGTGATCTGCTTTTTTTAAACAACTAAATGAACATCCTCAGAGCCAGGTGATTCTATAATTTTTGCCAGGGGTGGTAAGAGGGGATTAATAGGGCCAGTATACAGACTAACTGCCATTAACTGCTCCTGTCGTAAAACGCACTCATTTATGTGGCACGTAAGGATTCACCAAGCAGCTACCCAAAAGTAAACAGCCGATAACAGGAGTCTCTGCATTAATTCTCAAAAATTGTATTTTTATATTTTAATATATAGGACATTAACCAAATATGATTTTTATTTCTTTATTTTAAAATGACAAATGGGGAGGATTTTAATTTTTTAACTATTTTTACCTTGTATTTTAGTCCCCTTATAGTATGGGTCCTAGATCTATGATCCCTTGATTGCAGAAACCATGTGGCCCTTCAGCAAGCCTCAAAACTAAATAATATTACATCACCAACCCACATTCAGTAGAGATTTTTTTAACTAGAGGTTACTTTTTTTGGTCCAATTTGGTTGTTATGCGCTTAGAAAAGTTTTACCATTACGGTCAAAGTTTTTCCGATGGAAAAATCACAGGGAGCAGAGAAGATTAAGAAGAGGGCGAAAAATGAAGGATTACTTTGCTTTCAGTGAACGTCTGCTGAGTTGTTGTGGTTGTTACCTCCTCCATTCCCCCTTCTTCAATGATTGTCTCTTCATAAGAGTACTATAAAAAGATGGTAAATCCAGACACTCAGAACATGGTGGTTACAGTCACATCGGACACTTACCGGAGGAGCTACAAACCAGGCAAACAAAAACATTATACACAGGTCAATCAGAAAATAATAGATAGTATTTAGCTTACGCATACCGGTGAGACTGGAGTGGTCATTTTCCTGACTACCAATATTTAATGACATACTATGCCACAGAAGTCCAACCAAACTAAAATGTTCATTTTACTTTAACCCCAATTGCAAATGTATAAGGATCTGTCTACATTACCTTTTCCATTTGGGCGTGAGTGGTTTGATGGCAAAGCCACCTATGGCCCACAGAGAGAGATTTGCCATCAAAAATACAGAATTTTCAATGAAATCCTCAAGAACCCATTATAGGTCCATGAGGTCCATCAGGATTTGGTGGAAAACATTTGAAAATTGATCCATCACACTGTTTATGGTCAACCTTAATCAGAGTTTGGCTCCACCATTTCAGCTGATGACCTTTTTCTTTGAAACGCTGGGCTTTCCAGAGAAATATATATTTGGAATCTGGGGTAGGGGGTATCAACTAGTACAAAAGGGCAGTCCTCTGTGGCCTGTCCCAAACCCTGCCACATTCCCTCTACATATATTTATCAGTTATTAAAAGGGACCACGGCAAAGCGGCAATGGACCAATCTCTTGGACTAGTCTTCTAAGCCACATAGTCCCATGCCAACTTTCAGAGTAAAACATACCTGCTTGAAATGATGGACCCAAACTCTGATTCATAGTGCCTATGGTTTGGGCAGAATGTATCAGTTGTCCCTTTCCCTTTACGACAAGCTCAAGTGTATGCAGACGGTGAACCCAAAAATCAGGAGGAGTAAGGGTGGACAAGAAGAGTATATGGACCCCTTAACGTCTAATAGTTATGTTTCTCTATGGGTACGTATACACGATTATTATTATTTATTATTATAGCGCCATTGATTCCATGGCGCTTTACAAGTGAAAGAGGCTATACGTACAACAATCATTAACAGTACAAAACAGACTGGTATAGGAGGAGAGAGGACCCTGCTCACGAGGGCTCACAGTCTATAGGGAATGGGTGATGATATAATAGGTGAGGATTAGGACTCGCTGTGTCCTGGACGCGGCGGGTCCTTACCTGCAGGGCCACTTATATCCTACGTAGGAGAACGCAGGAGACCACAGCTGCTCATGCTCAAGATCGGGGATCGGGGCGCTGTAGTTTTATGGTTGTGTTCACCCTATGGAGGACGCATGCAACCCCGCAGCAAAGAATTTACATTCTGCGGCTCAGAAAACCACACCGCAGGTCAGTTTTCGCTGTGAGCAGCAGACGCACAGTGGGCATGAGATTTCTATAAATCCCATCCTCTGTGCTTGTACTGTACATCGCAGCAAATTTGGACGCAGCTAAAGCATGCTATATCCAAAACGCTGTGAACACTGATGGTGGGCACGTAGCCTAAAAGACCATTAATATTTGGAAGTTATGCAATTAGTTAGATTGGTTCCTTACAAACAAGCTAATATACAGTTGAAAAGCTGCTTCTAGAGTAAACAAAACAAAAAATAGGGGGTCCATAGCTAACATGTAAATTAACAAATTTCACATATATATATGGCATGTCCATCCCCAAGTACATCCATAGATGGTTCCTATGAACATTTACATGGACATTACAAGTTATAAACCAAAATTGCAGCACTTAGCTAACTAAATTAACAAAATAAATAGATAAATGCTGATGATAAATAAAAAAGTACAATAAATAAGTTAGATGTGGTAGATAAATATATAGTTATATAGAATTGATAAGCTATTTTTGAGAATCAAACCCATGGTCCACATAAGCTTGAATCACTTTTTCCGTTTTGCACAATGAGATTTCTAAGTTGGCTGTCACTTTTTCCTTGACACACCTAAAATAAATTTAGAAGTGCTTTCATTGGGGATTACATGTATGACATATGCTTGTGATGACAGCATATTTCTAATTTTCAATGGGTTAGATAGCCAAGAGTGCTCTGCCATCTCTGATGCCTGAAACGTTTACAGGGATTTAATGTTGTGTCACTGGGCTATTACCACTATAAAGGATTACTGACATGTGTCCAGCAAATACTAGATTTCAGTTACATCATTGGATATTAAGGTACTGCATTAACGTTAATGAAAAAAAACATTAGGAAGTTGTTTACTGCAATAGAACTATATAAAGGGGCTAATGTGGCCCCATAGCGGTACCTTAAAGATTTGAAACAAAAACACGAATATTGAGCTGAAATCTAGGCCATAAATATTATATATAACATATATAGCCTAGCTTATGTATTTTGACTATAATAGTCAAATTACATAGCAAAATATAAATTAAATTAATACAATATACAGTACTATAACTGATAATTTTTTATAATTTACCATTGTTTCAATCTAAAAAAATAACAGTGACTTTTTATAGTTATTTGTATAAAGGTATTTACAATAGACTAAATTATTCTTTATGGTTACATAGTTGAATAGGTTGAAGAAAGACCTAGGTCCATCTAGTTCAACGTTCCTCCACCAATTATGTTTTTATCACTAAATTTATAACCGACAATGTTGTGTACTCATCCAGCCCTTTTTTAAAAGTTGTTATAGTGTTAGCCATTACTACCTCTTGTGTTCGGCATTCCACAGTCTGACTGCTCTAACTGTAAAGAACCCTTTCCTATTTAGCTGCCAGAATTTTATGAAAGGTCTTCCCCCAGAAACCGTGAAAGTTGATATCCAAAATCCTTTCTGCACAGAGGAAGTTGAACAGTACATTGCATTAGTTATTTTTACTCTGTAGTCATCCGGGTTCACCAATGTAGCTCTGAACTCCAGAACATCGGAAGATTCTAGAACAGCCATGACCATGGATTTCATGCATCAGCAAATACTTTCTTTTACCCAACTGCTCTTAAGAGATTTTTTTTAGATATTGATCCTAGCATGTGTTTGGTCCATCCACATAGGACAATTAAAATTGTATCATATATCAAGGACCAAATACTATTATGGAGTGATGGCTCCAACTGCATCAAAAGCTGTGCACATATTCATGGCGTCAGTACTTAATAAGAAAGTGGCACCATGCGCAAATCATGATACACATTTTTACTGTAAAATTATATAAAAATAATATACTAAAAAAATATATTAATATGCTAAATGAAATATTTTTTTAATCATCTATTATTATATTTATGTTTCTAATTGACACTTTATATTTTCCCAAAACATATCTCAAGTGGAAATAAATACTAGACTTTAAATAAAATCTTTCATTTTGGATGAATTTTTACAGTTTGCAGGACCATTATTATATACAGCAAATGCTAGTTTTAAACTCTTATGCAACAGTAATGTTACAGGGGATGGTTCAAGCTGTCTAAAATTGCTCCCTTTCTTCCATAAGTTCCTCGGGGGAGGTTCTTCTTGTACATTGCATCTACAGTGGAACCTTGGTTAATGAGAACAATCCGTTCTGGGACTGTGCTTGTTAACCAAGTTACTCGTTCAGGAAAACAAGATTTCCCATAGGAAATCATTGCAATGCAGACAATTCGTTCCACAACTTTTTAAATGTCTCATCCTGGTCCCCTATTGTGCCATTCCACACACGTATAAACACGCACAAACACGCACAAACACACACAAACACGCACAAACATGCACGCACACACACATATTATGCTCACCTTACCTTCCATTCCATCGCCGGCCTCCTGGATCTTGCAGTTCGCCAGTACAGGATGTGTATCGGGTAACCATCGCGACGAGGGAGGAACTTCCGCTGCCAGAGCGCTGACGTCAAAGGCAGGAGCCGCTTGCCTCTGATTGGCCAGCGCTGCCTTTGAGTAGCGGCTGACAGCGAACGTTCCTCCCTTGTCGCGATGGTTACCCGATACACATCCTGTACCGGCAAACTACAAGATCCATGAGGCCGGCGATAGAACGGAAGGTAAGGTGAGCATAATATGTGTGTGTGTGTGCGTGAGTGTCTGTGTGTGTTTGTGTGTGTTTGTGCGGACTGTAAGAGCGGGTCAGAGAGCGGTGGATGTACGAAACCGGAAGTGTGTGCGATGAGTAATTTGCTCGTACGGCAAAGCTTGCTCGTAAACTGACAAATTTACAGCAAGCTTTGCTCGTTAAGCGATATACTCGCTAACTGGGTTACTCGTTAAGCGAGGTTCCACTATATTAGCAATTGTAGCAATTGGAGACCACGGCGCTCTACTGTGTCTACTGCTCTGCCTGTCTTGTCAAGGTCCGATCTGTTGTTTATTTGCAATGTTTATTTAAGCAGCAGGACTTTGCATTGCTCGGACTTCAATGTCACGCGCAAGGCAGTCCGTCACGCCCCCGTCCTCTGATTGACACCTCTATAGAGAGCCTAGTGTGGCCAGGAGCAGCTCTCTCAGCTCTGCTACATTGCTAAATCTAAAAATTCTGCTTGTGTCAGAACAGCTGAACCCAGTAATCTAAGTGATACATCGATGGATTCAGGATCTCTTTGCTTACATCATGCAGCTCTCAGATGAGATAGCAAAAACCTGCTGACAGATTTATTTTAATGGAAAATCTAAGGGCCTGTACTGTATGTTACTGAATGGATTGCCTATGATTTCATTTACTTACTTCCACTGCATGTGGAGTCAATGTTCGACTTAACTTGAAATATCAGGCACAGGGTATCACACTCACATGGCCTCATCAGTTGACCAGAGAATACTTTGGGCACAGGCCCTGATAATGAAATGAGGTCATACCACGAAGGGTCCAATGAGGACCTGCAGTACATTCCTAAAGAGCAGTTTACTTATTTTTTTATCATTTATTTTTGCATTATTATTCTATATTTATTTTAATTTCAGATTTTTTTATTTTTTTTTAAATTAAAAGGAAAATTATTTTGTTAGCAGATTTAAATATTATTATCATTCTTAATTTAAATATTATCCATCTAACCTCTTATTTCCTAGTATATGGACATTTTTAGAATTGGAGGGCAATCCTACTGTGAAATACTTTGCATCTAGTCAGCATTAGGCCTTCTTTACGCAATGTCTATTTGGTGAACTTTTTTGAGAACTAATTCGGGCTTGGTTCCAGATCAAGTCAAGAAGACAGAATTCATTTTTGGGTCCCTTCCTAGACTTGTCTATAAAAGGCATCAAAATCGCACCCAATTGGCAAAATGGGAATCTTGTTCTTACTTTATGGGCTAAAAGTGGCTACGACACAATTAGACGAAGGGTCCAACATTAGAAATTTCATTGTTAAAGAGAGTTTAGCTTTAAAAACATTTATCACTTATGCGCTTGGACCTTAACCAATCCTGAGAATGGGGAACCCTAAAGGCCCCGTTACACGCAACGACGTATCTAACGATATATCGCCGGGGTGACAGATTCCGTGACGCACAGCCGGCATCGTTAGCGATGTCGTTGCGTGTGATACCAACGAGCGACCGTTAACAATGGAAAATACTCACCAAATCGTCCAACGTTGACACGTCGTTCCTTTTCAAAAAATCATTGATTGTTGAGGACGCAGGTTGTTCATCGTTCCAGAGGCAGCACACATCGCTATGTGTGACACTCCGGGAACGACAACCTACAGCTTACCTGCGGCCGCCAGCAATGAGGAAGGAAGGAGGTGGGCGGGATGTTACTGCCGCTTATCTCCGCCCCTCCGCTTCTATTGGGCGGCCTCTTAGTGATGCCACTGTGATGCCACACGAACCGCCCCCTTAGAAAGGAGGCGATTCGCCGGCCACAGCGATGTTGCTAAGCAGGTAAGTCCGTGTGACGGGAACTAACGATATTGTGCGTCACGGGCAGCGATTTGCCTATGACGCACAAACGACGGGGGCGGGTACGCTCGCTAGTGATATCGCTGTGTGTAAAGCCCCCTAAAGTCTCCTGTAGACATGGGTCAGACGCTTGAGTCACTTCAATGGGACTAACGGGTATAGCTATTCCATTACTCAGTTGGAAATTGGTGATGTGGTTATGTGTGCTCACTACCACTTTATCCACATTTGCGAGAGTCAGGAGAACTTTGGGACTTCTGTTCTTGAAATTGGTGGAGGTCAGGCCTGGACTGGCCATCTGCCCCCACCGGGGCAAGAGGTCCACTGGGCTGCATCAATTAGCTACATAATGGGCTGACAGCCTTGAATTTTTGGATGCTGGCCCTTTATCTTTATGGTGTCTGAGAGTGCGAGTGCGTGATCGCGAATGCATGGGTGTGTGACCGCAAATGCATGATTGCGCATACTCTAGCCGTTTTGTATGCTGCAGCGGCTGTACTTAGGCATCGGGTGAGCTGCATCCTAGGCAAGTCAACAAGCTGGGGCCCCATTGAATGATGCATATTTACTGGTCCAAGTGGGTCCCACTTATGTGCTCCTATGATCACTGCAAAATAATAAAGTATCAACCCTTAAACCACCACTCCAGAATTTTTTTGTTTTTTTTTTTAAATCTAAGTTCCCTACCCCCGGGCTTACATTCACTTGCCACCGTCTTCATCTGTTGTCGGCAGCTCTGATAGATTTATGAGCTGTGACCATGAACCATGAGAGCCTCATTCTGGCTCTCATAGAGATGCATTGAGACGTTGTAACGTAACTTCTGACTTCTGACCAGTCAGAAGTTATGGATACGGCGCCGAGGGAGCGGAGCGACGCCGAAAATGGTGAATATGGCGAACGGTGAGTATAATACTAATAACATTAGACTTAGATTTAAAGCAGCACTCCAGAGGTGAGAAAAAAACAAAAGGAAAAAAAAATGCCGGAGTGGTGCTTTAAAAAAACTGGAAAATCAAAAAAAAGAAAATTAATTTGAGCAGAATCACAAGAGACCGGTGATTCAAAAACTATTTAATACATATTTGGGGTGTTTTCAAGTAATATTAGTTTTTACAAGTTTATTTATTTGATATTTTTCAGACTATATTGGCCAATTAATTTGTTTTTGGGTATTTACTGTAGGTGTTCTATTTAAATTGCATTTACTTGTTTAATTACTTATTTGTTTATTTATTGATATTTGTTATTTAATTATTCATTTAAAAGTTGTTGTTTTTTACTTTAAGTTATTTTTTTAATTTGGAAGCAATTATATCTGATTCAGCATGACAGATTTATAATTCAATTATTTTTAATATTCCATTTTTGTTGCACATTAAATGTTTTATGCAAAAATGAAAATTAACAATGTCATAAAAAATAAGTAAAATACAGTGTGTGTATATATATATATATATATACACCCTGCATCCAGTACTGTAGGTTTGGAAGTCGCGCACAGTATTTGCACAGCCCAGCTCTCATTACACCTACAGACACTAAAACTATTTTGGCCGGCATGCCATTTCAGTGTTGGCATACAGTAAATTATAGAAGCAGCCTCCTGTTTCCAATCCAAGCCTAAACTTGCACCCATTGCCGGACTACTGAGCAAAATCATGTAATATTTCACCATTTTAGAACTTCAACCATTAGAAGATCCTCCAACAAGGATTCTCGTTGTTTATGTTTTCCGAATTGTTAATGTTATCGTTACTAATTTGTGGTAACCTTCAACATTATGGAGACTGCCGGTCAGAATCTATTATAGGGCGATGAAGTCCGTCTTTATAAACTTAGAACTATTATGTAACTGTCACAATGTATAGCATTTGCTCTCATGTTTTGGAAGATTGGCGAAGGGATAATCCAGTTGATATTTTTTACCACTTTTTAGAAACCTTGGTCAATGTTTGTTTCGAATGCATGGAGGGTTGGCGTTTACCGCCAAAGTGCTAAAGCCTCTCCCACCTTCCATCTCAATACTGTAACCTCTGAGCTATGCGGTATAGTCTGATGTGGTCCTCACATGGAAGACCTTGTTGTCCCATGCCTGTAACCTGTCCACCATTTTTAATTGCCTATCCAGCCAGCTGTTCCATCTCAGGTCCAATGGCCTCTGAAGTGTGAAGACTTCATCAAATACGCAAATCTCAACGTTCAAGAACCAAGGCAACGGAACGTTGTGGCCACATTGAAACATCTGATCTTCAGGAATGAGATTTGAGTATGAAGTATTAAGAAAAAACTCAATAATAAATTATGTAAACTTCTCTAATATCCTTGAAATTTCCACAGCAGATCTCGAGGATTGCATCTGCAGGCTTTCCTATGTTTTGACACATGGAGAGATTCCTTCAAGGATGAATTTGTATGTAAGTTGTAAATGTATATAAAAAATGTTATACAAGGGGACATTTCAATCCCAATGGACCAACATAAAGCCTCCTATGGCTTAGGTGTCATCTAGTATCCAACATGATTGGTTATTTGTAAAGTCTCAAGAGAAGGCCATCTTGAACTGTTGACAATGACCTAGTAACTCTCCACAGGATAGTAGCTCCAATATGTAGTAAATGAATATTTTTTTGATATTTTGATACCTATTCACAATAGACTGATAATGTGCCGTGTTAAACACGTTTTAATAAGACCCTTTCACTTGCATAAATATGTCATTATTGGTAAGCTGTTCTTATTACTGCTATTTTCCTGAATCTGGAGCTTGTTTTTGCTTTTTATTCCTACGCCTTTACGTTTCTGAGATGTAGCCTCCACTTCCCATAAATCTAGTCTTGATAGCTAAGAAGGTGTAATTGTCAATTTTTCTCTGGGGATGTCTTCATGAGAACCACACCCACTTGAGTAACAAGTATTGTTAACATGGTCTTATTACTGCTATTCTCCTGAATCTGGAGCTTGTTTTTGTTTTTTTATTTTTCTACGTCTCTACGTTCAAGAGATGTAGCCTCCTCGTCCCATAAAGTTAGTCTTGATAGCCAAGAAGGTATGATCTTCAACTCATCTCTGTGGGCATCTTCATGAGAACCACACCCACTTGACTAACAAGAATTGTTAAGTTCATCCTATTACTGCTATTCTCATGAGTCTGGAGCTTGTTTTTGTTTTTTTATTCCTACATATCTACGTTCCTGAGATGTAGCCTCCTCTTCCCATAAATCTAGTCTTGATAGCCAAGAAGGTGTGATCTTCAACTTTTCTCCATGGATGTCTTCATGAGAACCACATCCACTTGACTAACAAGTATTGTTAAGCTGGTTTTATTACTGCTATTCTCCTGAATCTGGAGTTTGTTTTTGTTTTTTTTTGTCATTCCTACACCTCTACGTTCCTGAGATGTAGCCTCCAATTTTCATAAATCCAGTCTTGATATCCAAGAAGGAGTGATCCTCAACTATTTTCTGTGGACGTCTTCATGAGGACCACACCCACTTGACTAACAAGATTCGATTTATATTCTGTGAAGAGGAGCCTGTATCTCAGGAAGAGAAAGTCGAAGAAACAAAAAAAAAGGGAATGCAAAAGCTCAAATAATAAAATTATATATAAGTAACAGACCATCTTTAAATTAGTCCCTGGCTGATTCCCATCGATGACTTCCTTGGATCTTGTCTCTATTAAATCAGAATTTTATTTTTTGTTTATTTTTTTATTAATTTTTACTGTTTTTCCCTATTGGAGTTTTCAAGTAGCGCTGTCAAAAGGTAGTGACCCAATTACCATTTACATGGGGCAAGTTCTAGTTAAAACCTAAAAAAGTTTACAGTAAATGTCCATTATTCCACAATCCCTATGACAAAAGGCTCAAAGAACCCGAGACATGGGGTGTTGTTTGGCCTACTAGAGAATTAGTGGTCACATATAATGTTCTTGTATTGGATAACACATTTTAAGGGATTAATTTCCTTTTAGCATCTTAGAGCTACTATGATGCAAGTGATCAATATAGAAGAGGAACTGTCACAAGGCCAAAATGTCCCAGTTATTGCTCTTACTTTATTCCCGTTGCGCTCCTAAGTATTCCGTTTTTTGTTACCCTGAAATCTGAAATTTTTTAGCGCTACATTTTCCGGGAGTTGCTTACAGTTTAATAATGCAGAGAAGTGTAAAGACACGCCCCTGAGGATCCTGTAAGCCACACCCTCTTGTACAGACCTTAAAAAGTAATACTAAATAAAAAGACCCCTATCTCTGGAACCGTATGACGGATTTAAAAAAACAAAACAAAAAGCAAATTACTCAGGGGGAGGAGTGGAAATAATATAATAGTAAAAACCGGTGACTTTCGACTTGGTGACAGGTCCTCTTTAACTTCACTGACCCAGACTTTTTAGCTTTGAGAGGAGTAAGTCCTTGTATTCACTTCCATCATGGCTTCCGTACATAAGGAGATATGACAGTCATGATAGATTTGTTTCTAAAAGGATCCGTAAAAATGATAGACCCCATTGGCTTATAATGGTTTCTGACAACGAAAATGATGTCTCGGAATGAAGCCCTCATAAAAAGGGAAAAAGTTATTGTAAACAGAGCCTTAAAGCAAATAAAAAAAATGGGGAAAGACCAAAGTTTTGAAGAAAGTTTTTTTTCTAGCCAAACCCAATAAATCCAGTCCATTATCTGAAAATTCCCCCAAAAATCATATCAATAATGGCAACTTGTACCAAACTAACCGATACCACCTCAGAGAGGAACAAGATTTAATGACACTTACGAGAAAAAAACTTTTTGCAATTTAATCATAATATAAAAAATGTTAATGAAATTTAAAAAAAAACAAACAAAAACAGCATTTTCTTTCTGTATTAATTGCTTCTGATTAACCCTTTTCCCCCAAATAGCAGCAGCGCAGCCGTCACCGGATTAGAACGGACGACATGACAGTGAGCCTGACGGCTGCATCCTGGCACATACCTATCATATCTCTGTATGTTTCCAGATCTGCTGACTTAATGGGTATCACAGTACATCAGGATCACTCTATCTGCATCAAACCTGTTAGCTGAGGTAGTAGATAGATGAATACTACATGTGTCTGCTATAAATAACAATATATTTTGCAGGAATGCCACTCCACAATTCTGCAAAACACCTCAATAAACCAAGTGCCACGGCAAGATGCCACCGTGGGCAGGACGAGATGCCCGCTCACCCCCGATCACATCCAGAGTGACCTGACACCAATATGGGGGGATGGGAGGAACAGTTATCAAAACTGAACTTCTTACCTCATACTCCTCAAATTCCTCGTCGTCCGCCATAATGAGGTCTCTACCTGTCACCTACAAAACTGATGAAAAATGGAATGTTAAAATGAGTAACTAAAAATGAAAATATAAAAATGGTAAAAAGATATATGGATAGATAGATAGATAGATAGATAGAGGGATAGATAGATAGATAGATAGATAGATAGAGGGATAGATAGATAGATAGATAGATAGATAGATAGATAGATAGAAGGATAGATAGATAGATAGATAGATAGATAGATAGATAGATAGATAGATAGATAGATAGATAGAAGGATAGATAGAGGGATAGATAGATAGATAGATAGATAGATAGAAGGATAGATAGATAGATAGATAGAGGGATAGATAGATAGATAGATAGAGGGATAGATAGATAGATAGATAGATAGATAGATAGAGGGATAGATAGATAGATAGATAGATAGATAGATAGATAGATAGAAGGATAGATAGATAGATAGATAGATAGATAGATAGATAGATAGAAGGATAGATAGATAGATAGAGGTATAGATAGATAGATAGAAGGATAGATAGATAGATAGATAGATAGATAGATAGATAGAGGGATAGATAGATAGATAGATAGATAGATAGATAGATAGATAGATAGATAGAAGGATAGATAGATAGATAGATAGATAGATAGATAGATAGATAGAAGGATAGATAGATAGATAGAGGTATAGATAGATAGATAGATAGATAGATAGATAGATAGAAGGATAGATAGATAGATAGATAGATACAGGGATAGATAGATAGATAGATAGATAGATAGATAGATAGATAGATAGATAGATAGAGGGATAGATAGATAGAGGGATAGATAGATAGATAGATAGATAGAGGGATAGATAGATAGATATATAGATAGATAGATAGATAGATAGATAGATAGAGGGATAGATAGATAGATTGATAGAAGGATAGAAGGATAGATAGATAGATAGATAGATAGATAGAAGGATAGATAGATAGATAGATAGAAGGATAGATAGATAGATAGATAGATGGATAGAAGGATAGATAGATAGAACGACAGATAGAAGGATAGATAGATAGATAGATAGATAGATGATATTATAGGTTGGTGGATGGATGGATGGATAAATAGATAGGTGGATAGATAGATAGATAGAGAGATATATGATAGATGGATGGATGGATGGATGGATAGATAGATGGATAGAAAGATGGATAAATAGATATATGGATAGATATAAACAGATATATAATAGATAGACAGATAGATAATATTATAGGTTGGTGGATGGATGGATAGATAGATAGATAATATTATAGATGGATGGATAAATAGATAGGTGGATAGATAGATAGAGGGATAGATAGATAGATAGATAGATATATGATAGATGGATAGATAGATAGATAGATAGATAGATAGATAGATAGATAGAGGGATAGATAGATAGATAGATAGATAGATAGATAGTGAGGGTGGGTGGATGGATAGATCAGTGGATGGATGGATGGATGATGGATGATGGATGGATAGCTAGATAGGTAAATAGATAGAGTAGATGATTGATAGATAGATAGATAAAGATGGACAGGTAAAAGAGAAATAATTGATCGCTAGATAAATACATTGATAGATGGATAACATAAACAAATAAATGGATGTTAAATGAACGGATGGATATATATATATATATATATATATACATATACACACATACAGGTGTATGTCTAAGATAGATAAGATAAATAGATAATAAAAAAATATATGCATGGAAGGATTGATAAGGCAATTTCATATAGAAAAATAGACAGAGGAATAGATAGCGAGATAATTGATGGATAGATAGAGGGATAGATTGAGAGATAATTGATGGATAGATAGAGGGATAGATAGATAGATAATTGATGGATAGATAGAGGGATAGATAGATAGATAATTGATGATAGATAATTGATGATAGATAGACTGATAATTGATATATTAGTTAGTGCACGGTATTACAGTCTATATATTGTATATCTGACCACAGAATTTATCATATTTTACACAAACTGATGAATGACCTTATGGGATGATCTGCGTTCTGCACAGCATGGGCCTGTTCTGTTGATCCCTGTTTTGCTTCTGCAGCCGTATTTTTGGATCAGACCTGAAAAATATCAAAATTCATATATATTTTTTCTCTCTTTTTCCTCCCCCCCCCACTTCCCCCCACAGATGGGAGGCTTTAATGGTTTATGCTGGGGTGGAATGCTATAGATGGGCCTGTCAAAGTATTCAGTTTTATAACAGTGCTGTCCCCAAACTTAGTAGTTGAAGCCTCGGAGCAGCTGGCGGCGGGTGCGGAGGTATGTGACATGTAAGTTAATACCCCCAGCTGATTGGTGGGTTTTGTTTAGCCAGTCCAACTGTAATACCTTCTGAGGAAGCTGCAGCCTACTAGTGCAGGTTATATATAGGAACACGTAATGCTGATCTTTTTTGGTGCCAACATAAAAAAATAAAATAATTATAAAAATGTATTAAAAAATAAATCTAAAATGAGTGCAAGCATAGGTGCTCACATAAACCCCCATCTATTGGGTATGTCACCATAGTTATAGACGGCACACATAACACTTAGTGCAGCTGCTACGTAATATCTGTATAGCCAGATATCCAAATGCAATTACTAAGTGAGGTCCGGCCAAACTATTACTATACAGTGACCTCTGGTCAGAGAAGAGATGATACCAAGGCATAGTCCTAGTCCTGGCCAAGTTATGGTCCTAGAAGAAGTCTCCATGCCAAGCAACAGCCATGTCCTATACAGAAAATACAAAGTCTTCACTGTGGAAAGAGGAAAAATAAAAAAAAGAAGCTCTTACCAGTGATATCTAATTAATTTTCCTTAGCAGCAAAGCCTCCAACTGTTCCCTCCTCAGAAACGCTGGTCAAGAGCAGAGCAAATGCTCCAACTCCCAAATTATCATGTGCCTCCGGCAACCAATCCTGGGGCGGATTGCTCAAGTTTCAGATGCTAAATTTACTTGGTGACCCTTTTGAAGACCACCTGTTCAGCAAATCTGTAGAGAGCAAGACTAATAGTCATTTCAATTCGAAGCAGATAATAACAAGCAAGTCTGCACCCATACATAATATTTTTAAAATTTTTGTTTTAGTATTATTTTTTTGGTCTTTTTTTATTTTAAGTACTTTTGCAATATTTTTTTCTTTATTTTTGGTCTTTTTAAGAAAAGGATGATTACTTACAGAGTAACATAAAATAGCAACAACAACAACAAAAAAGTTATATAGTGTTTAATCTGTTTAATTGTAGAATAAAATTCTTAGATTTTTTTAGGTTTTCTTATGATGTCCTTGAAACATTTTTTAAAAAAAATTGGTCAAGAAATAAAAGATAAAAAATAATTTGTCATTATCGTTTCTCAAGTTGCAAGTTTTAGCCTAGAAATAACTTGTTGGATCAGTGGATGTCAAATTAAAATAACTGGACTTTTAAATATAATAATAATAATAATAATAATAATAATAATAATAAAGCACAGCATATTTAGTTGGGTGGAGCACAATTATTATTATTATTAATAATAATAATAATAATAATGTAAAACATATTTATCTAGGTGGAGCAATCCGTTCCAATGTACTAAGTAAAAAAATCAATCACATATTTTCTGAAAACTGTAGACAGAGTCTACAACACTAATTTACTAACTTATGTTCAAAGCCAGTGGCGACTGAGAACACAACTGCTATGGGGCATGGTTATGTGGGAACAAGATGCCAAACAGCCATTTCCCCTGCCTGGCGCCCTCCCACTGCTCTATGACATTTTCCATATGTATATGGCAAAAATCAGGAGGATTTGTATGGCAAATACGCCATCTATGTGGTTATAGAGTTGAAGGGGACCCCCTCTGTAAAACCCAGCAGCGCAATCGCTAGAACCTCACCAGTTATATAATTGAGGCCCATTTGAAACACTCAACAACATTTAGGGCAGGAATGTCAAACTCAAATACACAGAGGGTCAAAGCTGAAAATTTGGACAAAGTCATGGGCCAACCTAGTCACAGGCCCCACATAGTCCTCCGTACAGAATAATGTGCCCCGCATATTCCTACATAAAGAATAATGTGCCACACATTGTCCTCCAACAGAAAAATGTGCCCCGCATAACCCTCCATACAGAATAATAGCTACCACATAGCCCTCCATACAGAATAATGGCTACCACTTAACCCTTCATATAGAATAATGGACCCCACATAGCCCTCCATACAGAATAATGGACTCCACATAGCCCTCTATAAAGAATAATGGACTCCACATAACCCCCATACAGAAGAATGGGCCCCACATAGTCCTCAATACAGAAGAATGGGCCCCACATAGCCCTCCATACAGAATAATGGACTCCACATAGCCCTCCATAAAGAATAATGGACTCCACATAGCCCTCCATACAGAATAATGGCCCCACATAGCCCTCCATACAGAATAATGAGCCCCACATAGCCCTCCATACAGAATAATGGGCCCCATATAGCCCTCCATACAGAATAATGGACCCCACATAGCCCTCCATACAGAATAATGGACCCCATATAGCCCTCCATACAGAATAATGGCCCCACATAGCTCTCCATACAGAATAATGAGCCCCACATAGCCCTCCATACAGAATAATGGGCCCCACATAGCCCTCCATACAGAATAATGGGCCCCATATAGCCCTCCATACAGAATAATGGGCCCCACATAGTCCTCCATACAGAATAATGTGCCCCGCATATTCCTACATAAAGAATAATGTGCCACACATTGTCCTCCAACAGAATAATGTGCCCCACATAGCCCTCCATACAGAATAATGGCTACCACATAGCCCTTCATACAGAATAATGGACCCCACATAGCCCTCCATACAGAATAATGGACCCCACATAGCCCTAAATACAGAATAATGGACTCCACATAGCCCTCCTTACAGAATAATGGACCCCACATAGTCCTCCATACAGAATAATGGGCCCCACATAGCCCTCCATACAGAATAATGGACCCCACATAGCCCTCCATACAGAATAATGGACCCCACATAGCCCTCCATACAGAATAATGGACCCCACGTAGCCCTAAATACAGAATAATGGACTCCACATAGCCCTCCATACAGAATAATGGACTCCACATAGCCCTCCTTACAGAATAATGGACTCCACATAGTCCTCCATACAGAATAATGGACTCCACATAGCCCTCCATACAGAATAATGGTCCCCACATAGCCCTCCATACAGAATAATGGACCCCACATAGCCCTCCATACAGAATAATGGGCTCCACATAGCCCTCCATACAGAATAATGGACCCCACATAGCTCTCCATACAGAATAATGGGCTCCACATAGCCCTCCATACAGAATAATGCGCCCCACATAGCCCTCCATAAAGAATAATGGCCCCACATAGCCTTCCATACAGAATAATGGGCCCCACATAGCCCTCCATACAGAATAATGGACCCCAAATAGCCCTCCATACAGAATAATGAGCCCCATATAGCCCTCCATACAGAATAATGGGCCCCACATAGGCTTCCATACAGAATAATGGACCCCACATAGCTCTCCATACAGAATAATGGGCTCCACATAGCCCTCCATACAGAATAATGCGCCCCACATAGCCCTCCATACAGAATAATGAGCCCCACATAGCCCTCCATACAGAATAATGGACCCCACATAGCTCTCCATACAGAATAATGGGCTCCACATAGCCCTCCATACAGAATAATCGACCCCACATAGCTCTCCATACAGAATAATGGGCCCCACATAGCCCTCCATACAGAATAATGGGCCCCACATAGCCCTCCATACAGAATAATGGGCCCCACATAGGCTTCCATACAGAATAATGGACCCCACATAGCCCTCCATACAGAATAATGGACCCCAAATAGCCCTCCATACAGAATAATGAGCCCCACATAGCCCTCCATACAGAATAATGGGCCCCACATAGGCTTCCATACAGAATAATGGACCCCACATAGCCCTCCATACAGAATAATGGACCCCACATAGTCCTCCATACAGAATAATGGGCCCCACATAGGCCTCCGTAGAGAATAATGGCCCCCACATAGCCCTCCATACAGAATAATGGACCCCACATAGCCCTCCATACAGAATATTGGGCCCCACATAGCCCTCCATACAGAATAATGAGCCCCACATAGCCCTCCATACAGAATAATGGACCCCACATAGCCCTCCATACAGAATAATGGGCCCCATATAGCCCTCCATACAGAATAATGGACCCCACATAGCTCTCCATACAGAATAATGGGCTCCACATAGCCCTCCATACAAAATAATGGACCCCACATAGCCCTCCATACAGAATAATGGGCCCCACATAGCCCTCCATACAGAATAATGGGCCCCATATAGCCCTCCATACAGAATAATGGACCCCACATAGCTCTCCATACAGAATAATGGGCTCCACATAGCCCTCCATACAGAATAATGGACCCCACATAGCCCTCCATACAGAATAATGGACCCCACATAGTCCTCCATACAGAATAATGGACCCCACATAGCCCTCCATACAGAATAATGGACCCCACATAGCCCTCCATACAGAATAATGGACCCCACATAGTCCTCCATACAGAATAATGGACCCCACATAGCCTTCCATACAGAATAATGGACCCCACATAGTCCTCCATACAGAATAATGGGCCCCACATAGTCCTCCATACAGAATAATGGACCCCACATAGTCCTCCATACAGAATAATGGGCTCCACATAGCCCTCCATACAGAATAATGGGCCCCACATAGCTCTCCATACAGAATAATGGACCCCACATAGCTCTCCATACAGAATAATGGGCTCCACATAGCCCTCCATACAGAATAATGGGCCCCATATAGTCCTCCATACAGAATAATGGACCCCACATAGCCCTCCATACAGAATAATGCGCCCCACATAACCCTCCATACAGAATAATGGGCACCACATAGCCCTCCATACAGAATAATGGGCCTCACATAGCCCTCCATACAGAATAATGGACCCCACATAGCCCTCCATACAGAATAATGGGCCCCACATAGTCCTCCATACAGAATAATGGGCCCCACATAGCCCTCCATACAGAATAATGGGCCCCACATAGCCCTCCATACAGAATAATGGGCCCCACATAGCTCTCCATACAGAATAATGGGCTCCACATAGCCCTCCATACAGAATAATGGGCCCCACATAGTCCTCCATACAGAATAATAGACTCCACATAGCCCTCCATACAGAATAATGGCCCCACATAGCCCTCCATACAGAATAATGGGCCCCACATAGCCCTCCATACAGAATAATGGGCTCCACATAGTCCTCCATACAGAATAATGGACCCCACATAGCCCTCCATACAGAATAATGGGCTCCACATAGCTCTCCATACAGAATAATGGGCTCCACATAGCCCTCCATACAGAATAATGGACCCCACATACAGTTAGGTCCAGAAATATTTGGACAGTGACACAATTTTGGCGAGTTGGGCTCTGCATGCCACCACATTGGATTTGAAATGAAACCTCTACAACAGAATTCAAGTGCAGATTGTAACATTTAATTTGAAGGTTTGAACAAAAATATCTGATAGAAATTGTAGGAATTGTACACATTTCTTTACAAACACTCCACATTTTAGGAGGTCAAAAGTAATTGGACAAATAAACCAAACCCAAACAAAATATTTTTATTTTCAATATTTTGGTGCGAATCCTTTGGAGGCAATCACTGCCTTAAGTCTGGAACCCATGGACATCACCAAACGCTGGGTTTCCTCCTTCTTAATGCTTTGCCAGGCCTTTACAGCCGCAGCCTTCAGGTCTTGCTTGTTTGTGGGTCTTTCCGTCTTAAGTCTGGATTTGAGCAAGTGAAGTGCATGCTCAATTGGGTTAAGATCTGGTGATTGACTTGGCCATTGCAGAATGTTCCACTTTTTTGCACTCATGAACTCCTGGGTAGCTTTGGCTGTATGCTTGGGGTCATTGTCCATCTGTACTATGAAGCGCCGTCCGATCAACTTTGCGGCATTTGGCTGAATCTGGGCTGAAAGTATATCCCGGTACACTTCAGAATTCATCCGGCTACTCTTGTCTGCTGTTATGTCATCAATAAACACAAGTGACCCAGTGCCATTGAAAGCCATGCATGCCCATGCCATCACGTTGCCTCCACCATGTTTTACAGAGGATGTGGTGTGCCTTGGATCATGTGCTGTTCCCTTTCTTCTCCAACCTTTTTTTTCCCATCATTCTGGTACAGGTTGATCTTTGTCTCATCTGTCCATAGAATACTTTTCCAGAACTGAGCTGGCTTCATGAGGTGTTTTTCAGCAAATTTAACTCTGGCCTGTCTATTTTTGGAATTGATGAATGGTTTGCATCTAGATGTGAACCCTTTGTATTTACTTTCATGGAGTCTTCTCTTTACTGTTGACTTAGAGACAGATACACCTACTTCACTGAGAGTGTTCTGGACTTCAGTTGATGTTGTGAACGGGTTCTTCTTCACCAAAGAAAGTATGCGGCGATCATCCACCACTGTTGTCATCCGTGGACGCCCAGGCCTTTTTGAGTTCCCAAGCTCACCAGTCAATTCCTTTTTTCTCAGAATGTACCCGACTGTTGATTTTGCTACTCCAAGCATGTCTGCTATCTCTCTGATGGATTTTTTCTTTTTTTTCAGCCTCAGGATGTTCTGCTTCACCTCAATTGAGAGTTCCTTAGACCGCATGTTGTCTGGTCACAGCAACAGCTTCCAAATGCAAAACCACACACCTGTAATCAACCCCAGACCTTTTAACTACTTCATTGATTACAGGTTAACGAGGGAGACGCCTTCAGAGTTAATTGCAGCCCTTAGAGTCCCTTGTCCAATTACTTTTGGTCCCTTGAAAAAGAGGAGGCTATGCATTACAGAGCTATGATTCCTAAACCCTTTCTCCGATTTGGATGTGAAAACTCTCATATTGCAGCTGGGAGTGTGCACTTTCAGCCCATATTATATATATAATTGTATTTCTGAACATGTTTTTGTAAACAGCTAAAATAACAAAACTTGTGTCACTGTCCAAATATTTCTGGACCTAACTGTAGCTCTCCATACAGAATAATGGGCTCCACATAGCTCTCCATACAGAATAATGGGTGTCTGGCATTCGTGGGCCAAATAAAATAGTCTGCAGGACAGATTTGGCTATGTGATTTAGGGCAAAAAACATAAACATTTTATCATCCATATGCATTATCATTGATTCCGAACAGAAGCTACAACCCGAATATCACAGATGCCCAATGGTTGACAGTGAAAGGGTATTGCCCTGCAGCCCATTTATGACATAGCTGCAAATTATATCTTAAATATTTGATTTTACATCTGGGATCCACATATGTCATAAATGTCCCAAATAAGATAACCCATTTAATGGAGCAGATCTTGGTTGTGCCATGTTTTATATCGCTTTCATTGCAAAAATAGCGACGGAAATGACAAAACTGAATATTACCTAGAGATAGTGAGACAGACAATTAATGGGACATTAAGTACCAAATTCTGTCTTATCAGTTTCCAATTATAATTTTTTGGTTGCTGTAATACTGGCCATATTGACAATTGCATTGGCCTTTGTCACATTAATAATTTATAATAGTTATTAGCTCTTTACATGTCACAGATTACAGCATTGTAAATCAGTCAGTGCAGAATTAGCAAGGTTGTAAATGCTGAGCCCTCCCTTCCTGAGCCTCTCCTTGGTCAGTGTCATTACAGGCCCATATCTATACAGACAGTATCTATCCCTATATCTATCCATCCACCCAGCTACAGTATTTATCTATCTATCCCTCTATCTATCTATCCATCCATCTACAGTATTTATCTATCTATCTATCTATCTATCTTTCCATCTATCCCTCTATCTATCTATCTATCTATCTATCTATCTATCTATCTATCTTTCCATCTATCCCCCTATCTATCTCTCTCTCTCTCTATCTATCTATCCCTCTATCTATCCCCCTATCTATCTATCTATCTATCTATCTATCTATCTATCTATCTATCTATCTATCTATCTGTCTATCCCTCTATCTATCCATCCATCCATCTATCTATCTATCTCTCTATCTATCTCTCTATCTATCCCTCTATCTATCCTCCTATCTATCTATCTATCTATCTATCTATCTATCCCCCTATCTATCTCTCTCTCTCTATCTATCCCTCTATCTAGCGATCCTTCTATCTATCTATCTAGCGATCCTTCTATCTATCTATCTCTCTATCTATCCCTCTATCTATCTATCTATCCCTCTATCTATCTATCCCTCTATCTATCTATCTATCTATCTATCTCTCTATCTATCTATCTATCTATCTATCTATCTATCTATCTCTCTATCTATCTATCTATCTATCTATCTATCTATCTATCCCTCTATCTATCTATGTCTCTCTCTCTATCTATCTATCTATCCCTCTATCTATCTATCTATCCCTCTATCTATCCCACTATCTATCCCTCTATCTATCTATCCCTCTATCTATCCCTCTATCTATCTATCTATCTATCTATCTATCTATCCCTCTATCTATCCCTCTATCTATCCCTCTATCTATCCCTCTATCTATCTATCTATCTATCTCTCTATCTATCCCTCTATCTATCCCTCTATCTATCCCTCTATCTATCTATCTCTCTATCTATCCCTCTATCTATCCCTCTATCTATCCCTCTATCTATCTATCTATCTATCTATCTCTCTATCTATCCCTCTATCTATCTATCTATCTATCTATCCCTCTATCTCTTATCTATCTATCCCTCTATCTATCCCTCTATCTATCCATCTATCTATCCCTTTATCTATCTATCTATCCTTCTATCTATCTATCTATCTATCCCTCTATCTATCCCTCTATCTATCTCTCTCTATCCCTCTATCTATCTTTCTCTATCTCGCCCAATGAATTGATTCACCTGGACTATATAATAGGGTGGTCTATTCAAAGAGGGTTTTTTGGAGGAAATCCTATATACCTACCATCTATTTATCTCTATGTATAGGGATAGACGAGACAAGCAGATAAACATTTATTTGTGCAGAGTTTAGATCGGAGGCTTCATTCGACACACTAGGGGACTCGGCATGTTATAAATATAACACACACACATATAGTGTATATACTGTATATATATATATATATATATATATATATATATATATATATATACACACACACACACACACACACACACTACAGTTCAAAAGTTTAGGGTCACTTAGATATTTCCTTATTTTTGAAAGAAAAGCACATTTTTATTTTTTTTTCAATGAAGCTAACATTAAATTAAACAGAAATCCACTCTATACATTGTTAATGTAATAAATGACTATTCTGCTTTAAATATTTGGTTTTTAATGCAATATCTACATAGGAGGTGTATAGAGGCCCATTTCCAACAACCACCACTCCAGTGTTCTAATGGTACATTGTGTTTGCTAAGTATGTTAGAAGGCTAATGGATGTTTAGAAATCCATTGAAAACCCATGTGTGTATGTTAGCACAGCTGAAAACAGTTTTGCTGATTAGAAAAGCTATAAACCTGACCTACCTTTGAGCTAGCTGAGAATCTGGAGCATTACATATGTTGGTTCCATTAAACTCTCAAAATGGCCAGAAAAAGAGAACTTTCATGTGAAACTCGTCAGACTATTCTTGTTCTTAGAAATGAAGGATATTCCATGCGAGAAATTGCCAAGAAACTGAAGATTTTGTACAACGGTGTGTACTACTCCCTTTAGAGGAGAGCACAAACAGGCTCTAACCAAAGTAGAAAGAGAAGTGGAGGCCGCGCTGCACAACTGAGCAACAAGACAAGCACATTAGAGTCTCTAGTTTGAGAAATCCACGCCTCACAGGTCCTCAACTCAACTCAACAGCTTCTTTAAATAGTACCCGCAAAACGCCAGTGTCAACATCTACAGTGAAGAGGTGACTCCGGGATGCTGGACTTCAGGGCAGAGTGGCAAAGAAAAAGCCATATCTGAGACTGGCTAATAAAAGGAAAATATATCTTTGTACCGTGTTATACCATGCCTGATGAAGAGACCTGAGTAGTCTCGAAAGCTTGCAATTATTACCATCTTTTCAGTTAGCCATTAAAAGGTATCAACCACTGAGGACTCTCTGTTCTTTTAAACAATTTTAATAAAAGGAAAACATTGATATGGGCAAAAAAACACAGACATTGGACAGAGGAAGATTGGAAAAAAGTGTTATGGACAGACAAATCGAAGTTTGAGGTGTTTGGATCACACAGAACATTTGTGAGATGCAGAACTACTGAAAAGATGCTGGAAGAGTGCCTGACGCCATCTGTCAAGCATGGTGGAGGTAATGTGATGGTCTGGGGTTGCTTTGGTGAAGGTAAAGTGGGAGATTTGTACAAGGTAAAAGGGATTCTGAATAAGGAAGGCTATGACTCCATTTTGCAACGCCATGCCATACCCTGTGGACAGCGCTTGATTGGAGCCAATTTCATCCTACAACAGGAAAATGACTCAAAGCACACCCCCAAATTATGCATGAACTATTTAGGGAAGAAGCCGGCAGCTGGTATTCTATTTTTAATGGAGTGGGCCCATTCACCAGATCTCAACCCTATTGAGCTGTTGTGGGAGCAACTTGACCGTATGGTACCAAAAAGTGCCCATCAAGCCAATCCAACTTGTGAGGGGGAAGCATGGGGGGAAATATCTCCAGATTGCCTCCGCAAATAACAGCTAGAATGCCAAAGGTCTGCAAAGCTGGAATTGCTGCAAAGGAGCATTCTGTGATAAAAGCAAAGTTTGATGGAGAAAATTATCATTTCAAGTAACAATCATTATTTCTCACCTCGTCAGTGTCTGGACGATATTCTTTATTCATTATGCAACTCATTTGATAAATAAAAATATGATTTTTCAAGAAAAAGACAAAATTTTCCGCATGACCCCAAACTTTTGAACTGTAGTGTAATGACCCACCCCTGATGAAGTCACCCTAGCTGGTGACGATACGCGTGGGGATCTGCATCCTCTGCTACCTTTCTGATGGGTAAATCCGGCTTTGGCTGGCGATTAGGGCATAATATTTGCACAATATTTGCAGGTTGTCTTTATACCTATGGGGATTTACGTTCCTGCTTGGGGATATTCTCTTCTTGCAAGGTCAAGAGTTTATAGTGATTTAATAGTGGTTCTATATGATTAATTGCAATTGTATATTTAATTCCAACTTGTGTTCTTTATGTACAAGTACCACTCTTACTTATGTCTATGTATGACTCTATGTATTGTATTATATATTGTATTGGGAATTTTTTGGTATATCCCCTGTACCCTATTACATTCTCACCTGCATTAACTATATATTGCCCTATTCCACTGTATTACTCTCCCTTTGGGGAGCAGAGGATAGTCCAACTTCAACAGAGGACTGGACTTTTTTGATATGTGGCTACATGCCTTTTAAGTGTTTTTAATTGTGTGTGATCCTGTGTCCCTTTCGTAATAAAGACCGCTTTTTCACATATTTTGGTGTATCCCTCTTGTTTGCACACTTCTGCCTTTTCTTGCTGTAAAACGACTGTAGTCTCACACTCAAAGCTATAGTGAATGGTGAGATATGGAGCCTGAAAGCCAAACGTTCAAACAATTGTTACCCTTTTAATAGTCAATGTATATGCTATAAATATAACATGCCGAATTCCCTGGTGTACCAAACCAAGCCTCCTCTCTAAAATCTGTACATACGGATGTTTAGCTGCCTGTCTCGTCTATCCGTTCCATCAGCACATCTGTTCTCCACAAGCGTCATATAATATGATCATCTCTCAGAATGGATCCTTTGCACAGTCCATGTTATTTGGTCAGTGCTTGGGTTTACCCGGCATGTAAAATAATACAATTATTCATTGGTGACAAGAGACATAGCTGAGACATTCTGTGGTCGGTATATGGGGCACATGATGATGTTGACTTTAAGATTATTCAAGCTATATGCTCATGAATAGTAGCTCAGACCCAAAAAATAGGCTCTTTCTATGTAACTCCATGACCTTTGGGCACCAGTTCAAAGGAATGTCCTGGCAAGTGATGTGTCATAAATAAGGAAATTATTTGCTTAGCAATCAGATCTATCAGATATTAATGACATATCTTATCTGTTATGTATCCCTCTGGTAAAGTAGATCGTTGAAGCCTTTGGTTTGGAAGAGCAGTCCTTATAGCACGGACAGATGGTGATGGTGCAGCAGAGTAATCCAGATGGAACCACAAATATTGATGTGGTTGATGGCAACTGGAGGTGGGAAAGAAGGACAATGGACACCTATGAAGTCCACGTTACTATCTGTAGCAGAGATGATGTCATGGCAATCAATGTAGCAGTATAGGGCAGTGAAGTAGCAGAGTTCAGTCACCGACAAGAAATTGGTGAAGCAAAGCTGAATGACATAGGAGGTTCAGCAAAACTACTTTAGTGGTATACAGTCCAAAATTACAGTAGGCACAGCAATATATCAGGGCTGCTTAGGGGTATAGCAGAGCTATGTTTGTCATAGAGTCCAAGGTGGGCACTGGCAGAGTGATAAGGCAGAGTTTTCCGGTGATAAAGTAGAGTTGAGTTTATCACAAAGTCCAAGCCAAAGGTTAACCGGTAAGGTAGCAGAGCTTGGTTTGTCTCAGAGTCTAAAGCAGACCTGACCAGGAGTGTAGCGGAGCCGAGTAATATAACTGGTCCAAGAACTAGGAGACCGACCATGACAGCCGTATAGACGCCAATAACCTAAATACTATCATTAACATCATATGAGAGAGCCAGGTTTCAATCAAACATGACGTGCAGAAGAGCAGAGGGAAATGGCTGAGCGAGAAGGAAGAAGAAACATCCAGTGCTGGATCCAGAAGAATTAACACTATCAATACAGACTCGGCCTCGGTTCCACTTGCGTTTTGCACGGACGAGTGCAATCCAATTAAACATTGGGCTGCATTCGCACCAGTGCAAAACTATGGGGAAGTTTCTATCTGCGATTGATTTCTCATGCCATATCAGTGTGACGCCCCTGGACTATTTGGGTCGTCACAGGGTACTGCACAAACTGCCCTCCCCGTGCAGTATTCAACCCCCCATGGTTCTGGGTCTCCATCCTGCAGTGCTGCCTCCACCAGCATTCACAAATCCTAGATACACTTTGCACCACACCTGTCAGGTACACTAGTGGGCTGCTTAAGCAGGAATAGGGCCGCCCACCTAGGGGTCAGACAGGGAGGTGGGAGGTGTCAAGTTGAGTCAAGTGGTAGCCCTCGAGCTGAGAAGAGCTCTGAGGAAGCTGTGAGTTGGAGCTCCCAGGGGAGAAGTAAATTAGGTCACAGACGGTGGTCTGGACCTAGAGGAGTCGGACCCCCGGTCGCAGGGGATTGAGACTAGGTGCCTGGAACCCATCAAGGAGGACGGTCAGAAGCCTGGTCATATCACTGGTCCGGGACCGAAGGCACGTCGGGGTACACGGACCCTAGGTCGGGGAGAAGCTTCAGGCGACCTGTCAATTAACCTGCGGAGGAGAGGGCCTTTATGGACTGTTCCCACCAAGCTCAGAGATCGGGGGCATTAGCGCAATGAGGGGAATAGGGCTTTCCTAGACAGCGGCCCACTGAAATCCCAAGTGTGAGCTCCTGAGAGCAGGCTCCTTCACTTAGCCACAGTGGGGAGCGGGGTCGGGAAAGCTTCAAGCTACCGGGCCACTACGGACAATTTAAATTGTGTGCCAGGAGGCAGGTTACAGACCACCGGCAGTGCTGCTGGGGACGGGACCCGGACGAGCTCCCCTCGAGAGGCAACGGCAGTCAGAGACTTGGTTTACCATGTTGTCAGTGTCTGCTTCATTGCTGAGTGAGTACCTGACTGACCCCTGCACTGCGTCCCCGCATCACCATCCAGAGTTCCGGGGCCCAGCCCTGCCCGTGAAGCGTAACGTCATCTTGCTGCCCCACTCCATCACCCCGGGTACTCCCAACGGCAGCGGCAGTACACCCAATTACCGCCCACCACGGGTGGCGTCACGAACTATACCTATCCCCTGTAAATAACCCCCTTCTACATTTGAGTGTGGCCCCTAGCCCCCGGGTCCGGAGACCCTCGAGCCACGAGTAATCACCACCCCCGGATCCGAGCGGTTCGATCTGCTGCAGGGGCGGCACACATTTCATCCTACCGCAGAGCGATGTATGCAGGGACAGGCAGCGGAGGAGATGGGGAGAAAGTGCTCCCTGTACACCCAACCCCCCCACTCTCCTCCGCAGCTGTGATCCAATTGCAAGATCAGATCACAGTCGCATGACCCTTGGCTGACTCCCGCAGCATAGAGTCATTAGCATATCGCTTCTGATGCTCTCACATCGGAAGCTATGCACAAGTGGAACCAAGCCCTAATGGTCAGATCTGCTATAAATTCAACATACAATGGTCTTTCCTAGAGCAAGGAAACAGGAAGCTAAATTCAACTTACGATGCAACAGACAGCCAATCAGCACGAGCATTTCACCGGTAAAACAACCATTAGTGAAGGCTGTCTGGTAGCGTCTCTCTACAATACAGTGCGGTACTACATGATGTATACACTGTATGTGCCAGGATGCGATGTTCCTTTGGACAACAGGTGAGGCATCTCCATTTTATTTTTCCAAGTACATTATGTACTGTACAGGACTCTGGAAAAGGCCCTGTCCTCAACATAGAACGTGATTTGCAGCTTTCAGCTGCTTTTTCCAATTTCAATATGTAAAAAGTTGTTTGTTCTGTATTAGTTTTTGACTTGTTTTCCTTTAAAGAGAACAAAAGAGGACAATTTTTGCTCTTATTTCATTTTCATTGCTCCTTTGCGTATTCTGTTTTAGGACTGTTTTATAAATCCACCTTAGGACTCCAAAGGAAGGCGGCATTGGTGTAAGGATTCTCATTTCTTTAAGCTGTTCTGCATCATGTACTCCAAGGTAATGATCCCCAAAATTTGCATATTGGCATTAAATAAAAAGGCCCATATCTCTGGTACTGCTGTATGGTGTATGGAAAATGAAAATAGGAAAAAAGAACCGATTATTATCTGGTGATAGGTCTTCTTTAATCGCAATTTTGGGTTGATAATACCATCTCAATTTACAAGATTTTTTACTTACAGTGGTCATCACAGAGCCAATTATTATTGTCTTGAGGGACCTGTCACACGGGTTTAGCCTAATGCGGGCTTTACACGAGACGATCGATCGTGCGATGCATCGTTGGGGTCACGGTTTTTGTGACGCACATCTGGCATCGTACACGACGTCGTCTCGTGTGAAACCTCTGAGCGACACAGTATCGCTCACAAATCGTGAGTTGTGTACTCGTCGTTTAATTTTAAAAAATTGTTTATTTTTCCTGGTGCAGGTTGTTCATCGTTCCCGTGGCAGCACACGTCTCTGCGTGTGACACCACGGGAACGATGAACACAGCTTACCTGCGTCCCACAGCACCCGCCAGCTATGCGGAAGGAAGAAGGTGGGTGGGATCTTACGTCTCGCTCATCTCCGCCCCTCCGATTCTATTGGCCGGCGGCTGTGTGACGTCGCTGTGACGCCGAACGTCCCTGCCCCTTCAAGAAGAGGATGTTCGCCGCCCACAGAGAGGTCACTCAGCAGGTAAGTACATGGTACGGGAGTTTAACGACTTTGTGCGACACGGGCAGCGATTTTCCCGTGATGTACAAACGACAGGGGCGGGTACGATCGATCATGAAATCGCACGATAGATCGTACCGTGTAAAGCCCGCATAAAAGTCACCGAGTGTCAGGTCGGCGTCTGACCCTGTCCACACAGCAGAGTCTGACACTACACACTAAAGGGTGCTTTACACGCTGCAACATCGCTAGCCGTCGTTCGTGCGACATGTGATCGCTGTCGTAGCAAACAACATCGCTACGGCAGCATCACACGCACATACCTGTTCAGTGACGTCGCTGCAGACACCAAACAATCCCTCCTTCAAGGGGGAGGTGCATTCGGCGTCACAGCGACGTCACAGCGGCGTCACTAAATGGCCGGCAATAGAAGAGGAGGGGAGGAGATGAGCGGCCGGAACATGCCACTCACCTCCTTCCTTCCTCATTGCCGGTGGACGCAGGTAAAGAGATGTTCGTCGTTCCTGCGGTGTCACACACAGCGATGTGTGATGCCGCAGGAACGACGAACAACCAGTGGCATGCACCAGCAACGACATTATGAAAAGGAGCGACGTGTCAACGATTTTTGCCATTTTTGCGATCGTTGATCGTCGCTCCTAGCTGTCACACGCTGCGATGTCGCTAACAACGCCAGATGTCCTCACAAACACCGTGACCCCGACGATATATCGTTAGCGATGTTGCAGCGTGTAAAGCACCCTTAAGTCTCTTCTTAGATTTCTGAGTTTCTTAGACAGGCTAGGCCATCGACCAACCTGTTTTTATTTTGGTTCAGGCTGGCAGGAGTTAAGTTCTGCTAGCCTTGTGATTGTCTCTGGAGTCACATGTTGTTAGAGACCTATCACAACTACTCCCTGCCGTTTTTAAGATGGTGGATCCGGTCCTCCCACGCCAATTATAGCTTATTGCGATACCGGTCCTTGTGCTGTGGTGATCCAGTTTCTGTAGATCTTCTGTGCGTTATTTTGTGTGTTGTGAAAATATTCTCATTTTCTGTTTATTTGTATGGGATTAGTCACTCCTGTCCTGGCTTTCCCTGGGGCATTAGAACAGAGTTGGCCAGGAACAGGGCTAGGCTGGCGGTCCAGACCTCTTCACCATCAGAAGTACCTCTGGGATAAGGAACAACTACGGCCCCCTAGCCTGAGGGCCAGGCTAGGAGCCCGGTCCCCAGTTATCCCCTTACAGCACACACTGGACCTATTGGAGTTAGCAAATCCAAAAAGTTAATATCGACCCTTTAAAGAGTCTTGCCCCATGACTTAGGATAAAAAAACAATTCACACACTCTATTTGTAGACACGTGTTTTGCGATGTTTGCCCCTTATCAGTGCAAAGCAGGAGGTCTGTTTGGCAACGCAAGAGGCTTCCTTACTCCACCTTAGCATTATCTAAAAGGAAAAACTCTCCCCCTTAGATCCCCTGTCAGAGACTTCTTACTTAGCCAAACCATAAATCCTGCTTTGCACTGATGAAGGGCAAACACCCCAAAACATGTAACGGCAAATGGAGTGTATGGATTGGCCTTTTATCCTAAGTCATGTGGCAAAGTTCATTAAAGATTCAATATTAAATTTTATGATTGCCACCCCAATAGGTGGTGCTAGAGTTCTAGTCCTATTCCTCTCTTAAGAGAATGTCTAATTTCCAAGAGAATCATGGCATGGCCGATAAGTCTCCTTACACCAGCTTGGAGACTTACACAAACATTCCCCCTTAGATTCTTTATACACTAGGTCACACTGAAAACATTCGGACACTTCGTCACACCTGTCCAACTTTGAGAAGTTCAATTCACTTTTGCATCAAACAGTACAACCCTCTTGTGTACTCAGTTTTAGTACCACCTATGCACTCACCTAGAAATACTTTTGAAAGTCAGATAGACAAGCACCATACGTGCATTTTTTTCCCATCACTTCGTTCCCTTATCGCATGGAAAGTATTAGTGCAAACAGTAAAAATACTCAATTCTGAGGAGTACGCGCACCTGTAAGATAACATGGCAGAATATAATAACCACTTCATATGAAAAGCCCAAAAGACGTTGCAGAATTGTAAGTGGGTTATGTCACAGTTTGTTTCAGCTGTAGGTCAGGCTGAGCACGGACCAGAGGTGATGATGTAGTGGCGCTGGATGCATTAAATACAGCTGAGCCAGATGTGCGAATAGGCAACAATAGGGCACAAATATATATGCAAACTGGTATCTTGCTGCAAGAGCGCAGCTACACAGGAAGAGCATATATGTAAGGGCAACTTAGTTTCATCCAGAAGGACTGCAGTTAAACACAGGAATAGTACAGATTTATAGGAAAGCTGGAATCTTGCAGCACGAATGCAGTTACACACAGGAATAGTACACATGTATAGAAAAACAGGTTTCTTTGCTATTTTTGTGTGTAACCACACTCCTAAACAAAGACTTACAGTACAGGCAAATTAGTCGTTTGCAGCAGGGATGCGATTATACATAGGAATAGCAGAGATATAAAGGCAAACTGGTAACTTGCACCTGGAGTGCAGTAACACAGAGGAATAGCGGGTGGGTATAGGTAAACTGGAATCCTGCAGCTGGAGTGCGGTTATACACACAGTAATTGCACAGACATATAGGCAAACTGGCATTATACAGCACAGGTGTGGTTACACACAAAGGATAAGCAGATATGTACAGTGTGTGAAATAAGTATTGAATACATCACAAATTTGCTAAGTAAGAAGGGAATTTTGTTTACTTACCGTAAATTCCTTTTCTTCTAGCTCCTATTGGGAGACCCAGACAATTGGGTGTATAGCTTCTGCCTCCGGAGGCCACACAAAGTATTGCACTTTAAAAAGTGTAACCCCTCCCCTCTGCCTATACACCCTCCCGTGCATCACGGGCTCATCAGTTTTGGTGCCAAAGCAGGAAGGAGGAAACTTATAAATTGGTCTAAGGTAAATTCAATCCGAAGGATGTTCGGAGAACTGAAACCATGAACCAAAAGAACAATTCAACATGAACAACATGTGTACACAAAAGAACAACAGCCCGAAGGGAACAGGGGCGGGTGCTGGGTCTCCCAATAGGAGCTAGAAGAAAAGGAATTTACGGTAAGTAAACAAAATTCCCTTCTTCTTTGTCGCTCCATTGGGAGACCCAGACAATTGGGATGTCCAAAAGCAGTCCCTGGGTGGGTAAAAGAATACCTCGATAAAAAGAGCCAAAAACGGCCCCCTCTTACAGGTGGGCAACTGCCGCCTGAAGGACTCGCCTACCTAGGCTGGCATCTGCCGAAGCATAGGCATGCACCTGATAGTGTTTCGTGAAAGTGTGCAGACTCGAGCAGGTAGCCGCCTGACACACCTGCTGAGCCGTAGCCTGGTGTCGCAATGCCCAGGAAGTACCTACGGCTCTGGTAGAATGGGCTTTCAGCCCTGAAGGAATCGGAAGCCCAAAAGAACAGTAGGCTTCAAGAATCGGTTCCTTGATCCACCGAGCCAAGGTTGACTTGAAAACCTGAAATCCCTTACGCTGGCCAGCGACAAGGACAAAGAGCGCATCAGAACGGCGCAGGGGCGCCGTGCGAGAAATGTAGAGCTGGAGTGCTCTCACCAGATCTAACAAATGCAAATCTTTTTCACATTGGTGACCTGGATGAGGACACAAGAAGGTAAGGAGATATCCTGATTGAGATGAAACGGGGATACCTTAGGGAGAAAATCCGGGCCCGGACGCAGAACCACCTGATCCTGGTGAAACACCAGGAAGGGGGCTTTGCATGACAGCGCTGCTAGCTCAGACACTCTCCGAAGTGATGTGACTGCCACTAGGAAGGCCACCTTCTGCGAAAGGTGTGATAGAGAGACATCCCGCACCGGCTCGAACGGAGGTAGCTGAAGAGCCGTTAGCACCCTGTTAAGATCCCAGGGTTCCATCGGACGCTTGTAAGGTGGGACTATGTGGCAAACTCCCTGCAGGAACGTGCGGACCTGTGGAAGCCTGGCTAGACGCTTTTTGAAAAAACACGGAAAGCGCCAATACTTGTCCCTTGAGAGAGCCGAGAGACAACCCTTGTCCCTTCCGGATTGAAGGAAAGAGAGAAAAGTGGGTAAGGCAAACGGCCAGGGGGTAAAACCCTGATCAGCGCACCAGGCTAAGAAGATCTTCCAAGCCCTGTGATAGATCTTGGCGGACGTTGGTCTCCTGGCCTGTCTCATGGTGGCAATGACATCTTGAGATAACCCTGAGGACGCTAGGAGCCAGGACTCAATGGCCACCCAGACAGGTTGAGGGCCGCAGAATTCCAATGGAAAAATGGCCCTTGAGACAGCAAGTCTGATCGGTCTGGGAGTGCCCACGGTTGACCCACCGTGAGGTGCCACAGATCCGGGTACCACGACCTCCTCGGCCAATCTGGAGCGACGAGGATGGCGCGGCGACAGTCGGACCTGATCTTGCGTAACACTCTGGGCAACCGTGCCAGAGGAGGAAATACATAAGGCAGTCGAAACTGCGACCAGTTCTGAACTAACGCGTCTGCCGCCAGAGCTCTGTGATCCTGAGACCGTGTCATGAATGCCGGGACTTTGTTGTTGTGCTGTGACGCCATGAGATCGACGTTCGGCGTTCCCCAGCGGCAACAGATCTCTTGAAACACGTCCGGGTGAAGAGACCATTCCCCTGTGTCCATGCCCTGGCGACTGAGAAAGTCTGCTTCCCAGCTTTCTACGCCCGGGATGTGAACTGCGGAGATGGTGGAGGCTGTGGCTTCCGCCCACAGCAGAATCCGCCGAACTTCTAGGAAGGCTTGAGCCTGCGTGTGCCGCCCTGGGGGTTGATGTCCGCGACCGCCGTGGCGTTGTCCGACTGTATTCGGATCTGCCTGCCCTCCAGCCACCGCTGGAAAGCCTTTAGGGCTAGATACACTGCCCTTATCTCTAAAACGTTGATCTGAAGGGAGGACTCTGTCGGAGTCCAGGTTCCCTGAGCCCTGTGGAGGAGGAAGACCGCTCCCCACCCTGACAGACTCGCGTCCGTCGTGACCACAGCCCAGGCTGGGGGCAGGAAGGATTTTCCCTTCGACCAAGAAGTGGGAAGAAGACACCACTGAAGAGAGGTTTTGGCTGCAAGGGAAAGAGAGACGTTCCTGTCTAGGGACGTCGACCTCCTGTCCCATTTGCGGAGAATGTCCTATTGAAGCGGACGCAGATGAAACTGCGCTGCCTCCATTGCTGCCACCATCTTCCTTAGGAAGTGCATGAGGCGCCTCAAGGGGTGTGACTGGGCCCGAAGGAGAGAGTGCACCCTTGTCTGTAGTGAACGCTGTTTGTCCAGCGGAAGCTTCACTATCGCTGAGAGAGTATGAAACGCCATCCCGAGGTAAGTCAGTGATTGGGTCGGTGTCAATTTTGACTTTGGAAAATTGATGATCCATCCGAACCTCTGGAGAGTCTCCAGAGCAATGGTCAGGTTGTGTTGACATGCCACCCGGGAGGGTGCCTTGACTAGAGGATCGTCTAGGTAGGTGATCACCAAGTGGCCCTGAGAGTGTAGGACCGCCACTACTGCTGCCAAGACCTTGGTGAAGACCCGTGGGGCTGTCGGCAGGCCGAAAGGCAGTGCCACGAACTGAAGGTGTTCGTCCCTAATGGTGAAACGCAGGAAGCGTTGATGCTCTGGTGCAATCGGCACATGGGGATAAGCATCCCTGATGTCGATTGATGCTAGGAAGTCTCCTTGGGACATCGAGGCGATGACAGAGCGGAGAGATTCCATCCGGAACCGTCAGGTTCTCACGTGTCTGTTGAGCAGTTTGAAGTCCAGAACGGGACGGAATGATCCGTCCTTTCTTGGCACCACAAACAAGTTGGAGTAAAAACCGCGACCACGTTCTTGAAGGGCAACGGGGATCGCAACTCCTTCTGCCTTCAGAGTGTTCACCGCCTGAAAAAGTGCATCGGCCCGCTCGGGGGGCGGAGATGTTCTGAATAAACGAGTCGGAGGACGAGAACTGAGCTCTATCCTGTAACCGTGAGATAGAATGTCTCTCATCCATCGGTCTTGGACATGTGGAGACCGCTCCCCTGACCTGGACCGCCATGCGGAAGAGTTTCTCTGGCTCTTCTGTGGCCTGTTGGACGATGAGGATTGGGACCTAGCTGAGGGCTGAAAGGACCGAAACCTCGCTTGAGTTTTCGTTGCTGAGGTCTCTTTGGTTTGGGCTGGGGTAAGGACGAGTCCTTTCCCTTGGGTTGCTTAATCATTTCATCCAATTGTTTGCCAAACAATCGGTCGCCAGAAAATGGCAAACCGGACAAGAACTTCTTGGAAGCAGAGTCTGCCTTCCATTCGCGTAGCCACATGGCCCTGCGGACTGCAACCGAATTGGCGGATGCTACCGCTGTACGGCTAGCCGAGTCCAGGACAGCATTTATGGCGTAGGATGAAAATACCGACGCCTGAGACGTCAAAGACGCTAATTGCGGAGCAGAGGTATGACCGCATTAATCTCAGACAGAGCAGCTGAGATAGCCTGGAGTGCCCACACTGCTGCAAGGCTGGGGCAAAGGACGCGCCTATGGCTTCATAGATGGATTTCATTAGGAGCTCTATCTGCCTGTCCGTGGCATTCTTGAGCGTTGAACCGTCAGCCACTGCTACTACGGATCTAGCCGCCCATCTAGAGACTGGAGGGTCCACCTTGGGACACTGAGCCCAACCCTTAACAACGTCAGAGGGGAAGGGGTAACGTGTGTCATTAAGGCGTTTAGTAAAAAGCTTGTCCGGGAAAGCCCTGTGCTTCTGGACAGCATCTCTGAAGCATTGAGAGCAACGTCAGGGTCAGAGTCCTGGGCTGCGACCTCCGCCTCATCCTCTTCCTCAAGCTGAGACCCCTGATGAAGTCGGGGAAGATTCTAAGCGAGCCCGCTTAGCCGGTCTGGGACTGCGGTCCGTGCCGGAGTCTCCACGTAATAACTAGAGGCCACCCCAGGAGCACGCTTCGTCGCAGACCGAGAGGGGCCTGGGGACGATCCCGCAGTGCCCGTGGCCTGTGTAAGGGCCGGTCTGGGCTGCTAAGCTTCTAGTATCTTAGCAGACCATTTGTCCATAGACTGAGCCATGGACTGTGAAAGTGACTCAGAGAGTTTCTCAGCAAAAGCTGCAAACTCTGTCCCTGCCGCCTGGACAGGGGACGCCTGCGGTTCTACCTGGGCCGAGGGTCCCACCAGTGCCCCAGGCTCCGGCTGAGCGAGTGCCACATGCCCGAGCATTGCTCACAGTGATCACTGAGGGATATATATGTACAGCCGAACCGAGAAAATGCATACAAATATTATATATATATACAGTTCCGCATTCTAGGGGGCCCAGCACCTATGGGAAGAAGCCACCTGGCTTACCGACCGCTCAAGCAGTGTGTGCTGCCACCTGCCAGAAGTCCTCCACCGGCAGAATGTGCTTAAAAACATGGCTGTCGGCGTTCACAGGGGAGGAGGGAGCCGTGGGCGTAACGACAAAAGTGCGGGAATCTGGTGCCCCGGAGTGAAAAGTGAGGGGGGCGGAGGACAGCCAAGTGTGCTCCAGCCCTCACTGTCGGCGTCAGACCGACCGTCCCGCCCTTCCCCCTGACTGGCAGGTCCGGGGGCGGGAGTTTAAGGCACTAGGCCGCAAAAGCCGGGGGCTAAAGTTAAAAACCGCGGCCGGCAAGCAGGCGCGGTTGGCGCGGTAGTCCCGTACCAACCCCGCAGTCTGCAAAGTCTGAGGTCAAGGTGCTCCATGCACCGTCCCCAAGGGGACCCAGAGTACCTGTGCGGAGATCTGGTGCCCTAGAGTGATTAGTGAGGGGGGCGGAGGACAGCGAAGTGTGCTCCAGCCCTCACTGTCGGCGTCAGACCGACCGTCCCGCCCTTCCCCCTGACTGGCAGGCCCGGGGGCGGGAGTTTAAGGCACTAGGCCGCAAAAGCCGGGGACTAAAGTTAAAACCGCGGCCGGCAAGCAGGCGCGGTCGGCGCGGTAGTCCCGGCGTCATACCAATCACCGCAGTCGCTGCAGCGTCTGAGGTTATTGTAGATGCAGGGCCCTGTCCCTGATGATACCCAGTCTCCTGTCCGTCAGAATCCCACAGGGGCTGCGGAGGGAGCCCGGTCCCAGCGCCTGGATGACCGGATAGGATCCCACTTCCCCAGAGCCCCTAAGGGATGGGGAAGGAAAACGGCATGTGGCTCCGGCCTGTGTACCCGCAATGGGTACCTCAACCTTAACAACACCGCCGACTTAGTGGGGTGAGAAGGGAGCATGCTGGGGGCCCTGTTAGGGCCCTCTGTTCTTCCATCCGATATAGTCAGCAGCTGCTGCTGACTAAAATGGGAGCATGAGTGCATGTGTGCCTCCTTCAACACAAAGCATAAAACTGATGAGCCCGTGATGCACGGGAGGGTGTATAGGCAGAGGGGAGGGGTTACACTTTTTAAAGTGTAATACTTTGTGTGGCCTCCGGAGGCAGAAGCTATACACCCAATTGTCTGGGTCTCCCAATGGAGCGACAAAGAAATATATTTCTAAAGGTGAATTGAAAACCTATCCAATCCAGACAGGCAAATAAATAAAAAAATACCTGTCCATAAATTAAGTTATGTGTAATAATGAAAAATGACACAGGGAAAAAATGTATTGAACACATGAAGAAAAAAAGGTGCAAAAAATCCATGAAAAGTAATGACAACAGCTGAAATCTAGTGGTAAATAGAAAGCAATCTCGCTCCTTAGTGAAAAATAATATCAGCTGGTTCAACTCATGGCCTATAAAAGGTATCTCATTATCAAGGTGGCACACAAGAAACATCTCATGATGGCTAAAACCAGTGAGCTGTCTGAAGACCTTCGTAACCATATTGTTGCAAAACATACTGATGGCATTGGTTACAGAAGAATTTCTAAACTACTGAAGGTTCCAGTGACCACTGCTGGGACCATAATTGGGAAGTGAAAAGAACATAACTTCAGCATAAATTGGCCACTACCAGGTGCTTCCAGCATGATTTCAGACAGAAGAGTGAAAAAAATTATCAGAAGAGTTGTCCATGAGCCAAGAACCACCTGTGCAGAGCTAGAGAAAGACCCGAAATCAGCAGGTGTAAATGTTTCAAAGTAAACAATAAGCAATGCACTGAATTTCCATGAACTGTAAGCATGCTGACCAAGCAAGACTCCACTGAGGAGCAAAAAGCAGGTTCAAGCGCGTTTAATGTTTGCTGCACAACATATAGAGACGCCTGTGAAAAACTGGGAGAATATAGTCTGGTCAGATGAGACCAAATTTGAACTATTTGGATGCCATAATGCACTCCATGTTTCGAAGCCAAAAGGCAAATCACCCTCAAAATACCATACCAACAGTAAAGTTTGGAGGTGGGAACATCATGGTGTGGGGATGTTTTTCAGCATACAGCGCTGGCAAACTTTATGTAATTGAAGGAAAGATGAATGGAGAAATATACCTAGACGCTCTTGATAAAAATCTGCTGCCATCTGCCAGGATTATGAAGATGAAATGAAGGTGGACATTTTAGCAAGACAATGATCCCAAACACACAGCCAAGGAAACTCTCGATTGGTTTCAGAGAAAGAAAATAAAGCTACTAGAATGGCCGAGCCGATCACCGGAGCTGAACCCAATAGAAAATGTATGGAAGGAACTAAAGCTCAGAGTTAATAGAAGGAGCCGGGGCCTGCAGGATGTGAGGAGTGTTTGTGTGGAAGATGGCCCAAAATCCCAACTGAGCAATGCAGGTGATTATTTTCTCCATACATGAGGCGTCTTGAAGCTTCATCACCAACAAAGGCTTTTGAACGAAATATTAAATACATTTCAGTAAGCGTGTTCAATAATTTTTCTCTGTGTCATTTCACATTATTATACATAACTTAATTTATGGACATCTATGGTTTGATTACTTTGCCTGTGTGCATTGGATGGGTTGTTACCGACCTCTGCTGAGAAATTCCAATGGCACCTTCAGAAATACATTGACTTAGAAAATTGGTGACGTGTTCAATACTTATTTCACCCTCTGGGTAAATAAATTGGTGCCTGCATAGCATAGATGATGGTGAGAACAAAATGAATAATATTTGAGAGGAGTTGCTAATCTGGATTTAACAGAGTTGCTGACGTGGACAACACCTAAAGAAGCTGGACTAAGCTTGGTAGCAAACATTGGTAGTTGGATAGACGTCAAGAGTAGAAAGAGAGATAATGAAACACTTGGCTGGAGCTAAGCCAAGGGCTAGTGTGGCGCCCTGGACTAGCCAGGTCGTCACAGGTAACACACAAACACCCCCACCCCCACTAGACAGTAACATTAGCCAAACATAAAATCCTTGTTGCCTCCCTCCAGGGTCTGATGTCCACACCAGGTGGGGCGGAGCCAAGCGGTTGGCCCCACCCACCGAGGAGTTCACAGGCCTGGAGGCGTGAAAAAGTGACACAACAGTGGAGAACGAGTTTGGAGTTTGAAGCGTGAGGAGTAAACACTTGTGTGTCTGGGTTTGTGGCCCAGGCACTGACAGCAGGGTTGGCGGATGGTGGTGGCCGTCTGCAGGAGTGGTGAAGCAACGCAGAACCGTAGGACCGGGGTCGGGCGTTGGACCGCCGGTACCTACCGGGGAGCGAAGTGAAGCCAGCACACACAGGCAGGGCCATCGGACCCCGACCAGGCTTGGCGCCGCCGACAATAGTCAAATCCGAGTTTGACCGGAACCCCAGGGGTTTCCTAACAGCCAAAGACCCGATAGAAGGCAACCGCCCACACCGTGAGGGTATACAGCTACCACCTAAGGCTAGAGACCCAAGGGCCAGCGCCTGCAGGCCAACGGGCTCCTTCGGCAACCATACACCGGGGAGCGGACTACCGTTGGGGATCCATCGTAGTCAAACAAGTACATCAAGGTGCAGGGAAAGACAGCCACCATCACCTGTCCGGGGAGGGACACTGCAGCCGGCTGCGGGACCCGTCCATCCAGCCGTTTGGTTTACCGAGGACTTTGTGCATCTCTTACTGAGTACACCCGTGCCATACGGCACCACGCCGCGCTGTCCCTGCAACCCTGCACCTCACCAACCCTGCCTCCCCGTCACACCACCGGGCCCCGGGACCACAGACCCCTACCCACGGAGGGGGAAAACATCCCAGCTGCTCCCTACCATCACTCCCGGTATCCCCGTCACCAGCAGCGGTGGTGCCCATCTTCACCACAACCCGTGGGTGGCGTCATGGACTAAATTCCCCAAAACCAACCACCCCTTTCACTCACGGGTGAGGAGAGCCGCTCGAGTCCCCGGATCCGGCCCACCGCTCGAGCCACCGAGTAGCAGCAGCAGCGCCAGACCCGAGCGTTAGCGAGCGCGGCAGCGGCGTCCTCCCCGCCCGCGACACTAGGTGAAGTCAAAATCCTGACAAACGCATTATCATTATATTACCTCGATACTCAGGCAGTGGCAGATGGAGTCCCTGCATTCTGCAGCGCTAGTCACATGCCGCCATTCTCGCCCTTGGTCTTTTTGCGGCACTCCTCTCTCCGGCCGGTGAGTTTTGTTTTTTGACTTCCGGCCTTGCTTTACGGACGTGTTCCCAGGGGGCGGGGCTTCAGCTTTCGCGCTCTTTTCGCGGGGAAGAAGACTCTGGCGGGAATCTTCACGCCAAAAGATGGCGGCAAGATGGCGGATCTTGAAAATTTTACAACGGATCACCGCTGACTGTCCGTACAAGGCGCACTTCACTAGGTAAGTGAATGGGTAAGTATCCTGTTCGTGACGCCAGAAGAGTCGAGTTGTACCGACCCGCGCTCGGCTGTAGCCGAGCCGCTCGGATCCGGGCTTGCTGGTGGGTGGCTCGAGCGTCTCTGGACCCGGGGCCCTGTGGTCACTCCGATCTGAAAGGGAGGCTGGCGTTTTAGGGGACGTAGGTGTACAGCCGGAGCCGTGTTTAAGTTCGTGACACCACCCACGGGATGTGGTGAAGGTGGACACCACCGCTGCAGTTGTGGGACACCCGGGGAAGATGTTGCGCAGCAAGATGTTAACCCCTCCGTGGGTAGGGATGGTGGCCCCATGACCCGTTGGAGAGTGAGCTGGGCGATGCAGGGAGGTGCGCAGCCGGGGGTGGGGGCACTGTTGTACTCACGATTATTAACCACACACGAGTCTCTGGTAAACGAAGGTGATGGTGGTCGGTGCCCGCAGCCGGCCGCAGTCTGGTCCCCCACCCGGTTCGGGGTCTCTGCCTTTCTCCTGCACCTGTTTTGTGTGATGTTGGACTACCTGAACTTGCAATACAGGAGTCTGCTCCCCGGCTTGTGTATGTCGGAGGAGCCCTTTGCCCGCAGACGCTGGCCCGTGGGATCTCTCTGCTGTGACGGTGGCTTTCTATCCCCCTCGTTAGGCTGTTGTCTTCAGGTGGGACTTTGGGTGGGAAAGGACCTATAGTCCTGGCCGCAATCAGTTAATTAGCTAGCCCCCAGTGGCTTCTGGACCTCGTTTCAGGGTCTGAGTACCCCCACTTGTGCTCCGGTTTCCAGTCGGTTCCCCGGGTCGGTACCGGCGGGCCACTACCCTGTCCCGGTCCACTACGGTTCCACCGAGCCGTCTTCCCGGCTCCTGCAGGCAGAGGCCTCCGTATGCCTCCTAGTCAAAGGTGCCCGGGCTCCAACCTTGGCACCTGTCAGTCTGTTACAGGCCTGTCACACAGGCCTCACCTACTCCACTGAACTCTCAAATTGAACTGTCAGACTAAAACTTTTAGACTACACTCCTCAGACTAAACTGAATTTATGTTTCCTGCCTCAGGCTCTCTGAACTCCTCGGTGGGTGTGGCCAACCGCCTGGCTCCGCCCCCTGGTGTGTCCATCAAGCACTGAGGGAGGTGACTAGGGTTTAATGTGTTTGGCTGCTGTCACCTTGTTAGGGGACTGGTGTTGTGCGGGGCCCTATCTGTGACTACCTGGCCCGGCCAGGGCGTCACATACCGTACAAGGACTTTTTTAGAAATCCCATGCCCACTCTGCGTGTACAGCCCGCAGCGTAAATTGACCTGCGGTGCGGCTTTCCGAGCCACAGCATGTCAAATCTTTGATGCGGAGTCACAAACGTCCTCATCAGGGAGAACAGAAGAGAAAGACCGCAACTGCCTGAGCCCAGAGCGTGAGCACAAGCAGCTGCCGTCTCCTGTGGAGGAGCCTCGTGGACCCTCAGGTCCGGAACCGCTGCGGCCAGGACACAGAGGGTCCTGATCGTGTGCACATACCCTAACAGTATCACCTATCAAATCTTCCTGATAGTTCTCAGACTTCTCTTCTGATCTCTTTGTACCTTTGTTTGTCCCTAATGGAATAAAAGATATCATGTATATATAAAAAGGTATATATGATGAGACTCCGCCCACATTAAAAAATCAGAGGCATTCTGGGAAAAGTAGTTTATGTTTGAAGAATGTATTAGGGAAATTGAGATGGAAAACAACCCCAATACCAACATATATTAATACAGGTATACGCAAAAGTATGAATATTATTTTTTATTACCAACCTATGCTGCATTAAATAAATTCTACTGACGGGCTCCTTTAAGTTTGGCCCACCAGGGCCCGGATTTGACCACAATTAACCCTTTCTGTGTCACTTTAGACATACTGACCTTCACACAAAAACACCAAAGTCCCTCGTGTGGAACAATGACGGCTGCCATCTCCCCTCCTGGGTGGATGACCATGACTGCGGAGACATTAATAGAAATCAGATCAGGAAGGATAACACGCTGATATGTGGGGGACGGCTAATTTAGAAATGGCTCATCGTCCACACCATGTTTTTCTGTCCAGTTTAGATCATGACCGGCCATTATAATCCTTTTTATGGCGGCGGTCAGGTTACTGACCTTTATGTGACTCTTATTTTCCCCGTTTGTTTACAACAGAAAACCTTTATCATTGTGCAGAGCGGTAAAAATTAAATAAACGTATGATAAAAATTATTATATGTACTGTAGAATTTATGAAACTGAAAGCATAGATTAGTAACCAATCACTGCGCAGCTTTCATTTTTCATGAGTGCTGGTGGAATTGAAAGCTAGGCTGTGATTGGTTGCTATGGGCACAAAGTCAGTTTTTCTTTCGGTTTCATAAATCTTTCCTATATTTCATAGGTTTTATAATATATATACATTGTTTGTGCCGTATGGCAGAACTATTCATCAACTATGCAATCAGCCAGTAGCGTAGCACATGGGGCCATTGTTTACCTGCGATATCGATCCATTCTGTAAGCCACAGGCCACTTTAGGCTTGTGGCCTACAGGACAACAGAGCCTCGCGAAATGTCAGCGTCCTGTCACCGTATCACATGGCTTGTGCTTGGCCATTAATTGTACAGAAGTGAAATAAATTTAGTTTTTTCAAATGGGGCGTTACTATTTTTAATAAAGAGCTCAGCGGACATTATTACTCATTAAGAGAGCATTATGGGTATTATTATTACTAATCAAGAGGGCATTATTAAGAATTAAAGGACTTCTCTGGGCATTTTTACTCATTAAGGGTGCATTCTGGTCATTATTATTCATTAAGGGGCATCTGGGCACTTTCATTATTAATTAACCAGGCACTATTATTAATTAAATGCATTCTCTGTTCATTGCTGTTCATTAAGGGGCACTTTGGGAATTATTATGTGTTAAATATGCAGCATTACTTTTCAAAAGGGCATTCAAGGAGCAAAACTAAACAGAGATCGAGGGCTTGTACAGTAGATCGGAAATAGATGGAGGGACTGGAAATGTAAGAAGTAAAATAAAGAAAGACAAGGAACCAGTCACGATTCTCTGTGCAGAGCATCTCACAGACCTGGAGATGCTCTGCGGCGCTTACAGATCTGACAGTGTAAATAACGGCATAACCATCAGCATGTTCATAAGGATATATCAATATATCATATATATATATCATAGAATGCAAATAAGGACTACTAAATATGGACCAAATCGCTAAAAAGTTACAAGGCAAGCAAAGGAGAGAGGCGGTCAGTTGGTACAAAAATTATTTTTATTCACAATAATAGCAAACAGGTGAAGGGATAAGAGGCAAAAAGCGATTTACATCACCACAATGTAAGGTAATATACTATATTTAATAACAAAATGGCTGACAAGCAGTGCATAAAGGTATGTATGTTGAGTCCATGCTACCGTGTACAGCATCCAATATTCATTATATCCATATCATTATCACATCAATAATATGGGGTCAACACAGTACATAACCATACATAAACAAATAATCATACACATATATTCATACCAGTATCATACCGCTGTGTCTATGTCAAAAATTATTCATTATTCTATGATCAAAATAATTACGATCATAGGATATAGCCTGGCGCAACAAGGAAAACACATATATCAGGGATTAGTGAATTACTCCACAGAAAAAGCTCATGATAAGTGTGTATGCAAAGCTATCCATGATAGAATACATACAAGCCATCATTGCATATATATAAATATTAAATGGAAACCTATCCCAAAAATATCATCCACCATGGGATCACAAGGGATGTCTAATCAATACTCCAACACATAATCGCAATATAACACATAATGGAGCGCACATCAGACATCACCATATAATCACATGCAGAAAAAAGGAGCTATCTAACATAAGGTCATAACAGATGTCTCACAGGTAGTCCATTAAATGATTGCATACAAATAAAGAGCCAACATAATTCCCTATATGTCAACCAAGGGCGCAGTAAAACTGCAGCACATGTAGCGCCAGGATACCATAGACACAGCCATACGCTATCGGTACTCACATAAAAGTGCAGAAGATAAGAAAAATGCACCGCTAGCCATAAGTCAACATGGATAACATTACCTAGATGATAATGAACACTGTGGTGGTAATGCGCCCGATCTGACAGTGTGTCCATTCCTTGAGCAGAGCATCTTGCCTTTGGAGATGCTCTGCGGCACTTACAGATCTGGCAGTGTGTCTATTTATTTTTGCAGAGCATCTTGCCCTGGAAGATGCTCTGTGGCGCCGTCCTTGTTTAATGAACTAGCAGCTTGGTCACTATTCTGGAGTCCAGGTATGTTCTGGGAGGTGCTGGTTACTCAGCTGTTCCATCTTCTGGGTAATTGCTCAGGCTTCTTTACTGAGCATGCTCTCCTAGAATTCTGCCAGTTGTATTCTCTGGCTCTGCTGTGTTGCTTGTGTCTTATAGTATACTGATCTTGGTATTCTGACCCTTGACTGTTATTGGACTCCTCTCTGCCTGTTCCCTATTCCTGTCTTGCACTGCTTTCTTGGACCCCAGACCGTTATCTGACTATGTCTTTGCTTGCTCCCTTTTACTACTACTACATTCTCTTCTGGTATTGTGACCCTCAGATTGTATCCTGACTACGTCTCTGTTTACCCCTTATGATTATACGTGACCTCCTGTTACCAGACCCTGGATTTTATGACTACTCTTCATTCATGTGATCCCCGTAAGGTAGTGACAAGTGTTACAGAACAACTAGGCACTGCTGGATAACATAAGGCACAAAGGTAGAGGTATGGTCACTTTATTGTAGCAACGCGTTTCAGCACTGAACAGGTACCACAGTAAGAGATGGACTTTCCCCTGTACTGGTTATGCTATGTATTCTACATGTTGTTATACCAATTGTATTGTAAATGTTAATATGTGAATATTTCTAACTATGTGCAGGTTCCAGATGCAGCAGTCGGGACTGTTACCAGTAGTCGCCACCTAGTGGTTGGGTTGAGATAGCAACAAAATAGGAAAGGATAGGGTTAAAGGGTGAGTGAATGGAGGGAAACCTCAAGAGGGAAGTAGTAGAGTATATGGCTCAAGTGAGAGAAGACGTGGCCTTGGTGCTAGAGCCGGTCAGGGAAGCTTAAGGTATTCTCAAGAGGTCCAGAACCTACGGCTCACCACGGCGGGTTTGGAGATTTATCCGGCTACAGATCCGTCGGGGCCCAGCATCGGATGTTGATGTAAGGAATACGGGGTAAAGGACACCCAGAGCTTGAGGAAAAGGTCCAAGATAGCGAAGGGGGGGGGGGGTCAAGGAGCAGTACCCCACACTAAGAGAAAAGAAGGTTGTGTCTGTCATAACCGTGTGAAGAATAAAAGTTAATGATTCTGGTTGGCTGAGTGAACTCCAGTGTTGTGTATTTTGGTAACTGTCTCTGACGACGACTTTCACAGGGAGGGGTGATGGGCACGAGCCTGAAGAAACCAGTATGTGTCATGCACCCCACCCAAAATCACCATGGCTCAGAGTCTTCTTGGTGAAAGAGTCCGGCGCCCGTTAGGTCCAGGGCCGACCTAATCCTTTACAATCACCTGGCCATATATTTCAAAACCTCTTCAGAAAAAATAAAGCACTAAAAACTCCTCATACGAACAATAACATGGATTTTCCATAAAAATGAATTAGAAAGTCTTTCCAAGATTTTTGTGGCCCTTATTTTTTTTAGATTTCGTATAGTTTGTCCAGTCCAAAAAAGTTTGAAAAATACTCTTGAACAATACCCATAGGCGTGTGGTCAGCGTGAGAATTAAATCTGTAATATGTGTGAGTTGTAACAGTCTCTTCTGGCAGTATTCACATCTGGGGAAGAAAAAGCGAGGCATCATGTCGGAAACTTGATAGATCCTACTCAATGGCTTCATTTGGCACTGCTCGTGTCCGTCATTCCTGGGGTCCTGCGTTTCCTAATTTTTACATTTATGTTCCCATAAATACAGAAGTAACAATGCAGTTATTAACGGAGACATAGCTATGGATGGACAGATGTAGCGGAGCTGGCTTGACAGAGAAAAGTAAAGGGGTATTCCCATCTCCAAGATCCTATCCTAATATGTAGTAGGTGTAGAAATAATATTAGCAAATACTGCCAATTAGAAATGTAGTATAGTTCTCCTGATTAGATGTCTCTTACCTCATGTGCAGGGCATAGTAGCTTAGGTATCCATGGTGACATCCACTCATTTAGTGGCAGTTGGTTAGTTGCTCATGGTCGTAACCATGGATACCTAAGCTGCAATGCCCTGCACATGAGGTAAGAGACAGGTCTAATCAGGAGAACTATGCTACATTTCTAATTGGAGGTATTTGGTAATATCATTATTATTATTATTATTATTATTACGCCTGCGATATACTGGGATAGGATCTTGGAGATGGGCATACCCCTTTACTAGAGATAGCCAAGTACAGTTTAGTTCAGTATGTACAACATAAGAGCAGCAGCACAGGATATACATGTCTGTCATTTCCCAGCTATCTAGCGTCGTGTACTGATGAGCCCGTATTACATATACATGGAATCAAGGAGCACATGATTTACAGCTCAGAGACAGCTGCACCTGCGGACGTTTGCCACCTTCTCGTCATGGCTGCCAGCTGTTGTTATGCTGCTCTTTGGGGCTGATTTAAAGAATATATCAGAACATTTCATAGATATTAGTGCTCTAACAGAATATTGGGATCATGACAACTTTTTTTAGGAGGGAGTTTTGTGCTCTTTACCCTTGTTGAACCAGTGGGAAATCTAAAAAAATCAGATACTTGCATAGGTGATAAGCTGTAATTGTTGGACAAACTCTAAAGGGGGCTTTACACGCTACGATATCGTTAATGTTTTGTCGTCGGGGTCACGTTGTTAGTGACGCACATCCGGCGTCATTAACGATATCGCAGCGTGTAATACTTACCAGCGACCTTAGGCGACCTCAAAAATGGAGAGGTCGTCCCAAAGTCAAAAATCGGTAATGGTTGTTTAGCGTTGTGGTTCATCGCTCATGCGGCAGCACACATCGCTATGTGTGACACCGCAGGAGCGAGGAACGTCTCCTTACCTGCCGCCGGCCCCAATGCGGAAGGAAGAGGTGGGCGGGATGTTACGTCCTGCTCATTTCCGCCCCTCTGCTTTGATTGGCCAAGCGCTTAGTGACGTTGCGGTGACGTCGCTGTGATGCCGAACGTCCCTCCCCCTTGAAGGAGGGATTGTTCGGCAGTCACAGCGCCGATGCCGACCAGGTAAGTATGTGTGACGCTGCGTAACGATAATGTTCGCTACGGCAGCGATCACAAACAATCGCATGCGCGACGGGGGCGGGTACTTACACGGTCGCTATCGCTAGAAATTGCTAGCGATATCGCTACCGTGTAAAGCCCCCTTTAAAGACCTCCTTCAAACAGAGGCAGAATGATCGTGGACACAGGGATCGTGATCGGGCCCGGGGGTACAGAGGGCCCACCAGCCACAGCCCCTGCTTTAGCTGGATTTGCGTTCGAGGCCGCATAGACCATTCTGGTCCCTGCACTGCGCTACACGCTGCTGGCGAAACAGAAGCTTTCAATGTCAATTGTTTGCTGCGGATTCGCATGCGTCCTCCGTAGGGAGAACACAGCGACGAGACCGCAGCGCACTGAACCCTGATCGTGGACACAAGCAACTGCGGTCTCCTGTGTTCTCCTGTGGAGGAGACTCGTGGCCCCGCAGGTCAGGACCCGCTGTGTCCAGGACACATGGGCACATACCCTTTACAGCTCAGTTTCTGCTCCAAAAACTCCTTGAAAAACTCCAACGGTGATACTTACTGTAGTGATACAAACAGTATAATAATACTGTCACTCTTATTGTGCACTAAGTAACTAAAGACAAGCCCGGACCCCTGCCCCAAAGGGGCTACAGGGAGGGCGCACATGACTGAGGAGGGACGCTAGGCCTGAGGGTTAGTGAAGGGTTAAAGTGTAGTGCTTTTGTGGGGGAAGATGTGGGGTGGAGCTATGGGGCCATGTGAGTGGACAGGGAGTGGTCAGTGTGGGAGGGATATATACGGCAGAACTGTGGGAAAGGGGCAGTCATTCCGTACCTGGCAGACGTCTGGAATCGTCCCGCCCTAATTTTAGGATCCTCTGGAGATCGACATGGAGAAGAGAAGAGGATGGACCTTGTCGCAGCAGTCGGCGGAAAGGAGGGGGGTATTTGAAGTCGGTGGATTGCACAAAGAGCGGGGGGGGGGGGGGGTGAACCCAGTGCAGGAGCGGGTTACCCCTGGTGGTGCAATGGTATACTTGGTTAAGGTGGGTCCCTGCAGGACATTGGTTGGGCAACACTCGGCTGGGTGTCCTCGAGCCGGTGTAGTGCGGCTGATGGCACGTGGTGGAGCTGGTGTTGCAATCATGTACAATGGACTCTTCATTTACCCCCTTCCTTTGGCTAGTAGTTATGTTTATGAAAAATGTCTACGTTTGATTGATAAATGTTATTGCTTGTTGGCGTTAATAAACGGGGCTGCTGTGGCCTTTTACATCCAATGTCACGCAGTCGTGTCTTATTTTAGGTTAAGGAGGGGTAAGTGTGGGTTTTTTGGGATGGGTCATTAAAGTGAAGCCGTCAGTCAGACTTTCCTAAGTCATTTGCCCTCAGGTCCATAAGTGGTTATAGGACAAAAAACTGATAGAAGAGAACTAAAAAGATAGAAATTGTACACAATACATGAGAAAATTAATCCAATAATTGTGTATATTGTAAGTCAGGGACGTTGTAATCTGCATTTTTTTATTTTATCACCAAAAATGAAATCTAGAACATAAATTGATAAACTATAGACAAATCTGCAGTAACTGGCCTTTTACCATACAGGATTTCTTGGCAACATGTGGACAAGATTTAGTGAAAGCTCATCCAGAACGCTACTGCTGCAATAGGAGTGTATCATGGTCTATGAATTCTCTACGAAGTTCTCATTCCATTGAGGTATCAGGCACCGTGCACCTCCTGTCTCAGTAATGCTACATACTTACGGCCCTGATCCGAGGGCTCATTCAGACGTCCGTGCATATTGGATTGGATTGGATTGGATTGGATTGGAGACTGGCTGTGGCTTTCCCGACTGGAGAATGACAGCATCATATATTCCTATAAGACTCCTGAGTTCTGGTCGGAAGAACTGCTAACAGTCTGTGCATTGCGTTCCGAGAACGGACCGATGAGCACGGATGTCTGAAAAAGCCCTTAAGGCCACTTTACACGCAACGACATTGCTAACGAGATGTCGTTGGGGTCACGCAATTCGTGACGCACATCCGGCCTCGTTAGCGACGTTGTTGCATGTGACACATACGAGCGACCGCTAACGATCCAAAATACTCACCACATCGTTGATCGTTGACACGTTCGTCGTTCATTTTCAAAATGTCGTTGTTAGTCATTCCTGAGGCAGCCCATATCGCTACGTGTGACACCCCGGGAACGACGAACAACAGCGTGCCTGCGTCCTCCGGCAACGAGGTGGGAGTGACGTTCATGCGGCTGCTCTCCGCCCCTCCGCTTCTATTGGTTGCCTGCTGTGTGACATCGCTGTGACGCCGCACAAACCGCCCCCATAGAAAAGAGGATGTTCGCCAGCCACAGCGACGTTGTTAGGAAGGTAAGTACGTGTGACGCGTACCTCCGAAATTGTTCGCCACGGGCAGCGATTAGCCCGTGACGGGTGTGATCACTAGCGATGTAGCAGAGTGTAAAGCGCCCTTTAGGCCTCATTCACGTCAGTATTTCATCAGTATTTGCCAATACCCAAAGTGTCTCCAAAATACAGAACAAGTGTCAATCTTTTAATTGTACTTTTTCTCTGTTGGTTCCACTCCTGGCTGATGCAAAAATACTGACATGTGAATGAGGTCTTAGACCCCTTCACACATCTGTGCAAAAAAGGAACGCTTTGCACTGTCCGTGGTGTTGGTACGTATGTCTGTGTGTGTGTGTATTCCGTGTGCTGTTGATTGTGCTATCCGTGTAACATCCAGATAGCACAAACTTGTATACTTACCTGTCTCTGGCACTGCTGTCACACTTGCTTCCAGGTCCACAGTCAGTGCAGTGAATATTCATGAGCATAATGAGCAGGCCCAGAAGCAAGTGAGACAGGAAGTATAAAAATCTATTTGTTTCTCAGTGACATGTGTTACCTCCGGTACATGTCAAACGGATCACATCAATGTGTGATCCGTGTGACACCCGCGCTGCCGGCAGAAAACGGACATGTCCAAAACATGGACGTGTGAGCAAGCCCATTGCTTTTAATGGGTCTGCGTGTGTCCGTGTCACCAGTACATGTGAAAATGGACGTCATACCTACCGGAGATACGGATGTATGAAGGAGGCCTTAGGGCCGCTTTACACGCTACGACATCGCTAAAGTGATGTCGTTGGGGTCCAGAATTTGTGACGCACATCCGGCCGCGTTAGCGATGTCGTTGCGTGTGACACCTATGAGCGATTTTGAATCGTTGCAAAAACGTTCAAAGTCGTTCATCGGTGACATGGGGGTCCATTCTCGAATATCGTTGCAGCTGCAGGTACGATGTTCGTCGTTCCTGCGGCAGCACACATCGCTATGTTTGACACCGCAGGAACGAGGAACACCTCCTTACCTGGGTCCACCGGCAATAAGGACGGAAGGAGGTGGGCGGGATGTTACGTCCCGCTCATCTCCGCCCCTCCGCTTCTATTAGCCGGTTGCTTAGTGACGTCGCTATGACGCCGAACGGACCTCCCCCTTGAGAGAGGGATTGTTTGGCAGTCACAGCGACGTCGCTGAACAGGTATGTGCGTGTGATGCTGCCGTAGCGATAATGTTCGCTACAGCAGCGATCACCACATATCGGCCGTGCGACGGGGGCGGGTGCTATCTCGCTCGACATCGCTAGTGATGTCACAACGTGTAAAGCACCCTTTAGGCTGTATGCACACATTGAGTATTTGCAGTCGATTTTTCTGCAGCAGAGTAAATATACACGGGAATTTATAAGTTTTATTTCTATGGCACCAACATATTCCATAGCACTTTGTATCACGACCTGTGAACTTAAAATAAAACCTCTGATCCCATTGAGGCGCTGTGTACCTTTATGCCTCGCTACTGCCATTGCAACTTGATAGAAAGGTATTAGGCAGATTAGGGCTGCACGGGGGATGTCTTAGATTAATTGCAAATGCAGGTTACATGACACTGTGCTGGAATTTGGACAGACCTAAGGGAATCCCAGATGGAAAAGCAAAAGCCAAAAGTGGGTTACTCCAGGGTGAAATTGTACACTTTGGCCCCGGCTCTTGACAAGTGACATGGATTTGCTGCAGTATAACCCACCAAGAATGAATTACAATGCATATTATATGTGCAATGCAGGGAAGCACGGTCAATGGCGGAGTACTGGGCATATAGGTGCAGAGAACAGACCCTGCGCATATAGTAGGTGCAGGACGCTCCTCACCGCTGCTGGAGACTGAGCGGGACAGCTGCACTCTGCCTGACTATGGAAAACATGACATCAGCAAATGCTGGGGCCAATCACCGCCGGACGTGGCTGTTATATATAGAGCAGCTCTCAGCCAGAGGCAAAATAAGCAAAGGGAGGAGGATCGGGGGAAAGTAATGGCTTTTAGGGACCAGGGTCATCCACGGTTTAGTTTGGGGGATCAGTCTCATGAACGGTTTAGTTTGGGGGATCAATCTCGTGCACGGTTTAGTTTGGGGGATCAGTCTCGTGCACGGTTTAGTTTGGGGGATCAGTCTCGTGCACGGTTTAGTTTGGGGGATCAGTCTCGTGCACGGTTTAGTTTGGGGGATCAGTCTCGTGCACGGTTTAGTTTGGGGGATCAGTCTCGTGCACGGTTTAGTTTGGGGGATCAGTCTCGTGCACGGTTTAGTTTGGGGGATCAGTCTCGTGCACGGTTTAGTTTGGGGGATCAGTCTCGTGCACGGTTTAGTTTGGGGGATCAGTCTCGTGCACGGTTTAGTTTGGGGATTAGTCTCATGCACAGTTTAGTTTGGGGATCAGTCTCATGCACGGTTTAGTTTGGGGGATCAGTCTCATGCACGGTTTAGTTTGGGGATCAGTCTCATGCACGGTTTAGTTTGGGGATCAGTCTCATGCACGGTTTAGTTTGGGGATCAGTCTCATGCACGGTTTAGGCTAAGTTCACATTTCCGTTGATTTGTATCAGTCACATGCGTCGCTTGACGCATGTGACTGATGCGCTGTTCAACGCTGTACAACGGATGACAAAGAACAGAATTCTTTGTCGGATTCCGTTGTGTGCGGGGGGCGGAGTTCTGGGGCAGAGCCGAGCGGGGGGCGGGGCCAGGCGCTGAGGATGTCAGTGGAAGTGCTGCGGTCTGCATGGCTGGGGACAGGTGAGTGTATCTGTGAGTGAGTGAGTGTGTGTATGTGCATGTATGTATGTATGTATGTATGTATGTATGTATACATGCAAAGTGCAGGAGGGGGCGGAGCCGAGCGGGGGGCGGGGCCAGGCGCTGAGGATGTCAGTGGAAGTGCTGCGGTCTGCATGGCTGGGGACAGGTGAGTGTATCTGTGAGTGAGTGTGTGTATGTGCATGTATGTATGTATGTATGTATGTGTGTGCACATGCAAAGTGCGGGAGAGGGCGGAGCCGAGCGGGGGGCGGGGCCAGGCGCTGAGGATGTCAGTAGAAGTGCTGCGGTCTGCATGGCTGGGGACAGGTGAGTGTATGTGTGAGTGAGTGTGTGTATGTGCATGTATGTATGTATGTGTGTGTGTGCACATGCAAAGTGCGGGAGGGGGCGGAGCCGAGCAGGGGGCGGGGCCAGACGAGGGTGTCAGTGCTTGTCACTCTGCATGGCTGGGGACAGGTGTGTGTGTGTGTGTGTGTGTACATACATGTGCGGAGTGCGGGAGGGGGCGGGGCCGAGCGGGGAAGTGTCGGCCTCCCTGCACACGTAACCAGCCTAAATATCGGGTAACAGCAAAGCACCCGATGTTTACCTTGGTTACCCGATATTTACCTTGGTTACGGGCCTACACCGCTTAGCGCTGGCTCCTTGCACCGTAACCAGGGTAAATATCGGGTAACCAACCAAAGCTGGTGACGTGTGCAGGGAGCCAGAGAGCATGCGCAGCGAAATCCGACGGATCTCGCTGCTCAAAAAACGTTACATGCTGCGTTCCTCCCGCCCGGCGGTCAGTCGTTCCACGACTGATCAGTCGGGCGGAGGGTGCAACGCAGCATCATCAGTCACAATCCGCTGCTCATACAAGTCTATGGGAACAGCGGAATCCGCTAAACGGATTCCGCTGTTTACAAGAGCAGCGGATTGTGACTGATAGATTTTAGCGGAAATGTGAACTTAGCCTTAGTTTGGGGTCAGTCTCATGCACGGTTTAGTTTGGGGGATCAGTCTCATGCACGGTTTAGTTTGGGGGATCAGTCTCAGGCACGGTTTAGTGGGGGGGGGATCAGTCTCATGCACGGTTTAGTTTGGGGGGGGATCAGTCTAATGCACGGTTTAGTTTGCAGATGATACATTGTAGTGAATGGGATGCTGCAATTAATAAGACAAAGAGAAATGTTACATTGTATCACACAATCTTCAGGGAGCAGGATATCAGCAGATTAATAGCTTTGTGGGAGATGATTCAGTATAAATGGCTATGTTCTTCATTCAGATCCCTGCTCATGCCATGACTGGGAGTCCAGTGGGCGGTCCTATTCAGTGATTGACAGTGTTCCCTATATGATTGTGCATAGCTGTAGCTGTTGGCTTCTTTATAGCACTTGAAAAACATAATTTAAAAGTTAAAATTAACACAAAAAAATGACAGGCAGATTCCATATTAAAGACAGGGGAGTAGCACGAGTTTAAAGAGCCTGGCGCAACTTTCCACCCCGAGTGCCTCCTATGAAACAATTAACGTCCCCCGTGCCTCCTTTACATTATTTTAATGCCACCTTAGTGTTACTTTAAAAAGTAGTGATGCCACCTTTATGCCACCTGTACAAAAAATGTCTATGCTCATCTAAGTGGAGCCGCCGAGTCCTCGTCTCCATGGAAAGTGGTGGAGCCTATTCCTCCCTGATCTACCACAGCCCCCAGCTGTATCAGTGTCACAGTGACAGTTCAAAGTGGCACTCGCCCACAGAACTGAGGTACCCGGCCCGATGTCCAGGACACGTACATTCCCTGGATCTTCAAGACTAATGACGCCACAGCTACCTTTTAATATTTGGAATGACTGTGCCGTCACACACTACGCCAATGTGAACACTGCTAACTTCGCTATGGTGTGCGAATCTTCCCAAGTGCCACAGAAAGTAGACATTTTGGATGGCACTTTCCATACATTTTCAAGAAAGAGACAAAATCTAGTGATTAAAGTGAAACACATTATATAGAGTCATTACAAACACAGTAATTACCACAAAACACCTGCAAAGGCTTCCTAAGCGTTTAAAGTGGTCCCTTAGTCTGGTTCAGTAGGCTACACAATCATGGGGAAGACTGCTGACTTGACAGATGTCCACAAGACAATCATTGACACACTCCACAAGGAGGGTAAGCCACAAAAGGTCATTGCCAAAGAAGCTGGATGTTCACAGAGTGCTGTATCCAAACATACTAATGGAGAGTTGAGTGGAAGGAAAAAAGTGTGGTATTTGGACCCGTAGAAGCACACAAGGTGCAAAACGGCTGTCGTCCTAGGGGGACCTGCACTCGTCTCTCTCTCTTCCCCGCTATTTTACATGCATGCTAGATGGAATAAAAGCACTTTTTGGATTTTGAAAGGTGTATGCCGTGGTTTTCTACTTTATGGACTTCCAAAAAGTGTGCTAGACAAAAGGTGCACAAGCAACCGGGATAACCGCAGCCTTGATAGGATTAAGAAAAGGTCATTCAAAAGATTGAGGGAGATTCACAAGGAGTGGATGCTACTGGAGTCTTCAAGAGCCACCACACACAGACGTATCCAGGACATTGGCTACAAGTGTCACCTTCCTTGTGTCAAGCCACTCATGACCAATACTCAATGCTAGAAGCGTCTTAACTGGGCCAAGGAGAAAAAGAACTGGACTGTTCTCAGTGTCCCAGGTGTTGTTTACAGATGAAAGTAAATTGCATTTGGAAATCGCGGTCCCAGAGTCTGGAGGAAGAGTGGAGAGGCCACAATCCAAGCTGCTGAGGTCTAGTGTGAAGTCTCCACCATCAGTGATGGTTTGGGGAGCCATGTCATCTCCTGGTGTAGGTCCACTGTGTTTTATCAAGACCAAAGTCAGCGCAGCCATCTACCAGGAAATGTTATAGCACTTCATGCTTCCCTCTGCAGACAAGCTTTTTGGAGATGGAAATTTCATTTACCATCAGGACTTGGCCCCTGTCCACACTGCCAAAAGTACCAATATGTGGTTTACTAACCACAGTATCACTGTGCTTGATTGGCCAGCAAACTCGCCTGACCTAAACCCCATAGAGAATCTTTGAGAGACACCAGAGCCAACAATGCAGACGAGCTGAACGCTGCTATCAAAGCAACTTGGACTTCCATAACACCTCAGCAGTGCCACAGGCTGATCGCCTCCATGCCACATTGCCGCATTGATGCAGTAATTCATGCAAAAGGAGCCGCGACCAAGTACTGAGGCATTTACTGTACAGACTTTTCAGGAGGCGCCAACATTTCTGAGTTTAAAATGATTTTTTCATTTGGTGTTATATAATATTCTAATTTTCTGAGATTCTACACAATGTCTGCCGCGTATTACCACAGCAGTTGTATAGGAGAGATATTACTAATCTAATTCACACGCCGCAGAGAGAATCTACAGCGGAAAAAAAATGACCGAAGCTGCTAATTGGTAATCCATAGCCTGTCAATTTATGCCGTGGACATCGTCAAATTACTACAGGGTGAAATCTGCAGTAATGCTGCACGAACTGGTGCAGATATTGCCGCTCTAAACTATCCGCCGTACGAACAATCTAAGGCTATGTGCCTACGGGACAACGTACCCGCGGAAAACCTGCGCATTTATCTGGATTTTCCAGATAAATCCACAGGTTTGAACAAGTACAGACACTTCCCAGGTTATCCTATGGGATATGGGGAGTGCTGTAGCAATGCTGTGGTATGTGCGGAATATGCTGTGGATTTCCCGCAGCCGCACGTAACTGCATGTCAATTATTCCTGCGGAAATACCTGGAGAATTCCTGCTCCTCTACTATGGAAACAAAGGGCAGGAATTCCGCAGATATTTCCGCACATGTTCCGCAGGTTTACCGCAACAAAAATAATTGGAACCCGCAGCAATGGATAGCTGCAGATTCCGGGCAACAGCTGTGGGGAACCCTGCGGATATATCCGAGGGTACGTTGTCCCGTGGGCACATAGCCTAAAGTGGCCACAGGCTCTGTTATATGTAAACCAGTTAGAGGACTGATACATTGTAATATGATTTTATATCAAGGTCACAATGTATTTTGGTGCAAAGTTATCACCTTTCCCTGAGAAATGGAGCATCTGTGCGCAGACTCGACCACCGCTGCATTGAAACGGGGGACAAAAGGCGCCACGTCGGGCGATTAGTGGGGTCCTAGTAGTTGAATACCCAGCAATCTAAAAGATATTTCATATCCTATGGATACCTATAGATATGTGATAACTTATAGATCAGTGTGAGCCCAACCACCGAGACCCAGAAACGGACCTTTCTGTTTTAATGGAGCGGTGGTCAAGCATTGGCACAGCAGCTCTATTCATTGTAACGGGGACAGTTGAGTATAGCGCCATCCTGTGAATGAAGAAGGGATAACTTCTTCATACAATAGTCATCTACAGTAATGTCAGAAGTATACACCCTCTGAGGTGCAATAATATCGATTACACATGTAATCATTAATAGATCATTTCTTAGTTGGCGCTACTTTCAACAAAGATCACAGAACTGGAATTCATTTTTGCAGTTTAAAATCAAAGCAAAAGTTCAGCAAACAGCATGAGAAGTCTTAGGCTACTTTCACACATCAGGTTTTTTCGATCAGGCACAATCCGGACAAAAACGGGTAAAACTGATCCGGTACCGCATCCGTTTTATCCCCATAGATTTGTATTGTTACCGGATTGTGCCTGATGGCTTTGCGTTGCATCCGTTTTTTTCCGGATGCGGCAAAATTAATTAAAAGTGGCGGCCGGAGGCAACGTATCTTGTAACGTTTTTTTGGCCGGCAAAAAAAAAACGCATCGCGCCGGATCCGGCGCGATACAGCGTGTTTTACAATGGAAGCCTATGGACACCGGATCCGGCGCAATGCGGCAAAAAACGGATGCGGCTGCCGGATCCGTTTTTGTAAACTGAGCATGCTCCAATGTTTTGAAAAAAACGGATCCAGCAAAAAAAACAAAACGGACAAAACTGATGCAAAAACGGATGCAAAACGGATCCGTTTTTTTACGCATCCGGCATAACGGATCCGTTAAATGGATCCGGTGGATACGGTTTATACATTTTTTGCCGGATCCGTTGGATCAGGAAAAAAAAAGGATTGTGCCTGAATGCAGAAAACGGATGTGTGAAAGTAGCCTTATTCTGGTCTATGTAGAGAACTGAAGTTATCAAATCCCTGGGAGGTAACAGAGCGCCCTCTTGTGGCCAGCATATATACTGCACAGCTAGCTTCACCTACATAAGGATGGATTGTGTATTGGCTGCACAGACTCCGATTGGGTTACGAAAAGTTAACAACGCAGTCTATTGCCATTTCATGTTATATATTACAAGATTTTCATGGGGTTCCCACTTGTATCCATCATCTATACAAGAAAACATCTGGATGGACCCGTTTCTTCTAGACCATCTGACCGTACTTTTTGGTCTATAAGACGCACCCAGGTTTGGACAACAAAAAATAGGAAGAAAATACTGTATTATTAAAAATACCCTGGTGATGTAAAGATGTGGAGGGGTAACGTTGATCGGCTTCGGTCGTGCCCCTTACTTGGTGCTGTAGGATAAAAGAGGGGATAATGAGCAATTCTAAAAGGGTGAAGTGCAGTCAGGGCCAGAAATATTTGGACAGTGACACAAGTTTTGTTATTTTAGCGGTTTACAAAAACATGTTCAGAAATACAATTATATATATAATATGGGCTGAAAGTGCACACTCCCAGCTGCAATATGAGAGTTTTCCCATCCAAATCGGAGAAAGGGTTTAGGAATCATAGCTCTGTAATGCATAGCCTCCTCTTTTTCAAGGGACCAAAAGTAATTGGACAAGGGACTCTAAGGGCTGCAATTAACTCTGAAGGCGTCTCCCTCGTTAACCTGTAATCAATGAAGTAGTTAAAAGGTCTGGGGTTGATTACAGGTGTGTGGTTTTGCATTTGGAAGCTGTTGCTGTGACCAGACAACATGCGGTTTAAGGAACTCTCAATTGAGGTGAAACAGAACATCCTGAGGCTGAAAAAAAAGAAAAAATCCATCAGAGAGATAGCAGACATGCTTGGAGTAGCAAAATCAACAGTCGGGTACATTCTGAGAAAAAAGGAATTGACTGGTGAGCTTGGGAACTCAAAAAGGCCTGGGCGTCCACGGATGACAACAGTGGTGGATGATCGCCGCATACTTTCTTTGGTGAAGAAGAACCCGTTCACAACATCAACTGAAGTCCAGAACACTCTCAGTGAAGTAGGTGTATCTGTCTCTAAGTCAACAGTAAAGAGAAGACTCCATGAAAGTAAATACAAAGGGTTCACATCTAGATGCAAACCATTCATCAATTCCAAAAATAGACAGGCCAGAGTTAAATTTGCTGAAAAACACCTCATGAAGCCAGCTCAGTTCTGGAAAAGTATTCTATGGACAGATGAGACCAAGATCAACCTGTACCAGAATGATGGGAAGAAAAAAGTTTGGAGAAGAAAGGGAACGGCACATGATCCAAGGCACACCACCTCCTCTGTAAAACATGGTGGAGGCAACGTGATGGCATGGGCATGCATGGCTTTCAATGGCACTGGGTCACTTGTGTTTATTGATGACATAACAGCAGACAAGAGTAGCCGGATGAATTCTGAAGTGTACCGGGATATACTTTCAGCCCAGATTCAGCCAAATGCCGCAAAGTTGATCGGACGGCGCTTCATAGTACAGATGGACAATGATCCCAAGCATACAGCCAAAGCTACCCAGGAGTTCATGAGTGCAAAAAAGTGGAACATTCTGCAATGGCCAAGTCAATCACCAGATCTTAACCCAATTGAGCATGCATTTAACTTGCTCAAATCCAGACTTAAGACGGAAAGACCCACAAACAAGCAAGACCTGAAGGCTGCGGCTGTAAAGGCCTGGCAAAGCATTAAGAAGGAGGAAACCCAGCGTTTGGTGATGTCCATGGGTTCCAGACTTAAGGCAGTGATTGCCTCCAAAGGATTCGCAACAAAATATTGAAAATAAAAATATTTTGTTTGGGTTTGGTTTATTTGTCCAATTACTTTTGACCTCCTAAAATGTGGAGTGTTTGTAAAGAAATGTGTACAATTCCTACAATTTCTATCAGATATTTTTGTTCAAACCTTCAAATTAAACGTTACAATCTGCACTTGAATTCTGTTGTAGAGGTTTCATTTCAAATCCAATGTGGTGGCATGCAGAGCCCAACTCGCCAAAATTGTGTCACTGTCCAAATATTTCTGGACCTAACTGTATATTAGGAGGGTTGTACAAAAAAAATGAAGGCCATTACATATGACACACTGTCCTCAATAGTGACATAACAAGATCCCAATACAGTTTACATTGTCAAGTTTGATACAAGAGAACCAAAGAGCAGAGGAACGTATATTGTGGAGTCACCTATGTGCCGGGGTTTTATATGTGTAATGGCTTTCATTTATTATGTCACTTAAACTGCTTATACACAATTTAGCTGACTGTAAACTTTAGAAATTAGATCCACACTATAGAGGATGTATATGGTGGATGGTCTATCAAGCCGTCCTGTGCCCTTCACACTGATGTGATCCATGTGACATGTACCGGAGAAAACACATCTTTAAAATAACATGTCTGATCTTTTCACAGACCCAAAGCCTTGCATTACCAATTTTGACCCGACACCAATACAAAGCAATCTTGGACAGGCCTCTATGATTTTGCACAGTTCGGTCGGTCTGCAGAAAAAAGAAACAAAAATTGGGCATGTGAGCAACCCCACAACCTATACAAGTTGAATCTGTAGTAAAAAAAAAACCAAAAAAAAAAAAAAAACCAACTCGTCTGAATGAGCCCTGAGGGTACAGGACATTCATGTAAAGAAGGAAGACTTTGTTATTATACCATATTTTTTGGATTATAAGACGCACTTTTCCTCCCAAAAATTTGGGAGGAAAATAAGGGGTGCGTCTTAAAATCAGAATATAGCTTACCGGGAGGCTGAGAATTGTCGGGGGGCTGTCTGTGTGGCTCTCTGTGCCGGCGGACGGCTGCCCCTCTGTGCCGGCGGACGACTGCCCCTCTGTGCCGGCGGACGGCTGCCCCTCTGTGCCGGCGGACGGCTGCCCCTCTGTGCCGGCGGACGGCTGCCTGTGAGGGTATTCAGCTGGCAGACTGCAGTGGATGTGCTGGCAGCGGAAGCTGCGGTGGATGTGCAGCGGGTGTCTGGTTTGTCCGCAGTCCGGGCTTGAAATGATGGTGACTGGAGTCCGCATGTGTGCAGAGGGAGCTCTTGGATGAGAGCTCCATCTGTGCTCACACCGATCCGGGCGCCATTTTTTTTTTTTTTTTTTTTTTTTTTTTAAGCCTGGACCGCCAACAGAGCATCTGGGACACTTGTGGCTCCAGCCTGCTCCACCACACAACCACCGCAGCTTCCACTCTCAGCACCGCCTCTGCCTCCTGTGACCCCGCTCCACCACTGCTGCGCCCCCCTCAAGTAAGACAACAACGGAATATAAGACGGACCACATTTTTTTTTCATCTCTCTAAATTTGGGGTGAGTCTTATAATCCGGTGCGTCTTATAAAACGAAAAATACGGTGTGTGTATATTTATATTATAATCTATATATATAATTGCCTTATTCTGTCTGTCTGTCTGTCTGTCTGTCTGTCTGTCTGTCATGCTCCAAAATTGTGTCCTTACGGTGACACAAAGCTGATTGGCCGCTGGGCTCGCCATGGCCCCGCCCCCCCACACGGATTGGCCTCTCGCCCCGGCTCTCTGCAGGCCCCGCCCCCCTCACGCAATGCACGCTCGCTCTTGCCCAACTGACACGTAGCTCCGACTCCCAGGTGAGTACACACACACACATCAGATCACTCTCACTCTCACACACACCTCACACATCACATCCACACACTCACAACATCCTGGGATATCGCTTGCTTCTACACCGGCTCCGTCACGATCCCAGCAGCGCCAGACATAACCTTGCGATGCTGGGATCTTCACGGAGCCCGTGAACGCTGTTAACCATTATACACATCGGGTAACTAAGGTCCCTTGGTTACCCGATGTGTATCATAGTTAACAGTGTACACCGGCTCACACTCACTCTCACATACACCTCACACATACATCACATCGCATCCACACACTCACAGCATCCGGCGATATCGCTTGCTTCTCGGCCTCGATACTGTGCTGTTGTGACCTTCCAGGACCTGTCGGAGGATCACATGGCCAGAAGCATGTGGTATCTCCGGATGTTGTGAGTATGAGCGCGTATGTGCAATATCGTCAATGTGTGTGTGCGTGAGTGTATGCGATCGGGTGTGTGTGGGTGTGTGTGAGTGTATGCGATCGGGTGTGTGAGTGTCGGCAGAGGAGCATGGCGTGCTGGAGGAGGCTGGGAGGAGAGAGGCTGATCCTGGGGAAGGCTGGGATGGAGAGGCTGATGCTGGGGACAGAGAGGCTGATGCTGGGATGAGAGAGGCTGATGCTGGGGACAGAGAGGCTGATGCTGGGGACAGAGAGGCTGATGCTGGGGACAGAGAGGCTGATGCTGGGGACAGAGAGGCTGATGCTGGGATGAGAGAGGCTGATGCTGGGGACAGAGAGGCTGATGCTGGGGACAGAGAGGCTGATGCTGGGGACAGAGAGGCTGATGCTGGGGAAAGAGAGGCTGATGCTGCGGGGAGAGAGGCTGATGCTGGGAGGAGAGAGGCTGATGCTGCGAGCAGAGAGGCTGATGCTGCGGGTAGAGAGGCTGATGCTGGCGCAGCATGGCGGATGGAGCACGTTTGGGAGTGCGCAGCATGGCGGATGGAGCACGTTTGGGAGTGCGCAGCATGGCGGATGGAGCACTTTGGGAGAGCGCAGCATGGCGGATGGAGCACGTTTGGATGGAGCACGTTTGGGAGTGCGCAGCATGGCGGATGGAGCACGTTTGGGAGTGCGCAGCATGGCGGATGGAGCACGTTTGGGAGTGCGCAGCATGGGGGATGCAGCACGATGGGGAGTGCGGAGTATGGCGGATGGAGCATGTTTGGGAGTGCGCAGCATGGCGGATGGACCACGTTTGGGAGTGCGCAGCATGGCGGATGGACCACGTTTGGGAGTGCGCAGAATGGGAGATGGAGCACGATGGGGGGTGCGCAGCATAGGGGATGGAGCACGATGGGGAGTGCGCTGCATGGGGGATGGAGTACGATGGGGAGTGCGGAGTATGGCGGATGGAGCACGTTTGGGAGTGCGCAGCATGGCGGATGGAGCACGTTTGGGAGTGCGCAGCATGGCGGATGGAGCACGTTTGGGAGTGCGCAGCATGGGAGATGGAGCACGTTTGGGAGTGCGCAGCATGGCGGATGGAGCACGTTTGGGAGTGCGCAGCATGGCGGATGGAGCACGTTTGGGAGTGCGCAGCATGGGAGATGGAGCACGATGGGGAGTGCGCAGCATGGCGGATGGAGCACGTTTGGGAGTGCGCAGCATGGCGGATGGAGCACGTTTGGGAGTGCGCAGCATGGCGGATGGAGCACGTTTGGGAGTGCGCAGCATGGCGGATGGAGCACGTTTGGGAGTGCGCAGCATGGGGGATGCAGCACGATGGGGAGTGCGGAGTATGGCGGATGGAGCACGTTTGGGAGTGCGCAGCATGGCGGATGGACCACGTTTGGGAGTGCGCAGCATGGCGGATGGAGCACGTTTGGGAGTGCGCAGCATGGGAGATGGAGCACGATGGGGGGTGCGCAGCATAGGAGATAGAGCACGATGGGGAGTGCGCTGCATGGGGGATGGAGCACGATGGGGAGTGCGGAATATGGCGGATGGAGCACGTTTGGGAGTGCGCAGCATGGCGGATGGAGCACGTTTGGGAGTGCGCAGCATGGGAGATGGAGCACGATGGGAAGTGCGCAGCGTGGCGGATGGAGCACGTTTGGGAGTGCGCAGCATGGGGGATGGAGCACGATGGGGAGTGCGCAGCATGGCGGATGGCGCACGTTTCGGAGTGCGCAGCATGGGGGATGGAGCACATTTGGGAGTGCGCAGCATGGCGGATGAACCACGTTTGGGAGTGCGCAGCATGGCGGATGGAGTACGTTTGGGAGTGCGCAGCCTGGCGGATGGACCACGTTTGGGAGTGCGCAGCATCGCGGATGGAGCACGTTTGGGAGTACGCAGCATGGCGGATGGAGCACGTTTGGGAGTGCGCAGCATGGCGGATGGAGCATGTTTGGGAGTGCGCAGCATGGCGGATGAACCACGTTTGGGAGTGCGCAGCATGGCGGATGGAGTACGTTTGGGAGTGCGCAGCCTGGCGGATGGACCACGTTTGGGAGTGCGCAGCATCGCGGATGGAGCACGTTTGGGAGTACGCAGCATGGCGGATGGAGCACGTTTGGGAGTGCGCAGCATGGCGGATGGAGCATGTTTGGGAGTGCGCAGCATGGCGGATGAACCACGTTTGGGAGTGCGCAGCATGGCGGATGGAGTACGTTTGGGAGTGTGCAGCATGGCGGATGGACCACGTTTGGGAGTGCGCAGCATGGCGGATGGACCACGTTTCGGAGTGCGCAGCATGGCGGATGGAGCACGTTTCGGAGTGCGCAGCATAGCTGATGGACCACGTTTGGGAGTACGCAGCATGGCGGATGGAGCACGTTTGGGAGTGCGCAGCATGGCGGATGGAGCATGTTTGGGAGTGCGCAGCATGGCGGATAGAGCACGTTTGGGAGTGCGCAGCATGGCGAATGGAGCACGTTTGGGAGTGCGCAGCATGGCGGATAGAGCATGTTTGGGAGTGCGCAGCATGGCGGATGGAGCACGTTTGGGAGTGCGCAGCATGGCGGATGGAGCACGTTTGGGAGTGCGCAGCATTGCAGATGGAGCACGTTTGGGAGTGCGCAGCATGGGGGATGCAGCACGATGGGGAATGCGCAGCATAGGGGATGGAGCACGATGGGGAATGCGCAGCATGGGAGATGGAGCACGATGGGGAATGCGCAGCATAGGGTATGGAGCACGATGGGGAGTGTGCAGCATGGGGGATGGAGCACGATGGGGGGTGCGCAGCATGGGGGATGGAGCACGATGGGAGGTGCGCAGCATGGGGGATGGGGCACGATGGGAGGTGCACACCTCCCCCCAACACACACACACACACACACACACTGCACAACACACCACACCACACACACACACACTGCACAACACACCACACCACACACACACACACACACACACACACACTGGGAACCACAGATCCACAAACACCGCCCTACACAGACACCCACACACACAGACAACGCTGCACACACACAACACTCAACACACAAACACCGCGGCATACATAAATATACGCACATACCGCACAACACACACATTGCACAAAACATACCTCCCCCCAAAACACACCACACACACACAAACCGTGCAACACACACACAACGCTACAGACACACAGCGCTCCACAAACAACGCAACACACGCAACACACATACAACATCGCTCTCACCCCCCGCCACACCCAGACAACACCCAGAACATGTACAGCCCCTACACAAACACTTAGCAACTACACGCAACAACATCTAATATATATAACAAAAATTATACATTAACTACACAATAAATTCTAGAATACCCGATGCTTTAGAATCGGGCAACCTTCTAGTATATATATATATATATATATATATATATATATATATATATATATATATATATATATATATACACATATATATATATACATATATAAAAAAAATAAAAGAAATAAATAAAATAATTACCTACCGGTGATGATGTTTTCAGGAGCCCATCATGACAGCACCACAGGAGTTGCTTCCTTTGACCTCTACAGGGACAGTTAAACACAAGAGGTTAAAAGCCCCTCTCACCCCAACCTCCTCAGTGACTTTTCCAAGTTCCACACCAGGATGGGTACAATGTAATTTTATTATTGTTTCCTTCATAGAATGTTTAGTTCACATTAAGCATAAAGAATCTTAGGGAGGGATATACGGGTGCTGTCATGATGGGCTCCTGGAAACATCATTACCAGTAGGTTGGAATTCCTATTTTCCAGGTCACCACATGACAGCACAATAGGAGAACACCAAAGAAAACTTATCAGGGGGAGACCACAGGTTGAAGCACCTTTCTACCGAACGACGTCTGTTGGTTGGATAGGAAATCTAATTTATAATGCCTGCAGAATGTATAGGGATCTGACCAGGTGGCCGTTCTACAAATCTGCTCAATTGAGGCGCCTGCTTTTTCCACCGACGAGGTGGATTATGTCCTAGTAAAATGGGCCATAATGTTTAGCGGGGGATCTTTACCTACCGATTTATAAGTGAAATCTATAGCAGATCTGACCCACCTTGATAGGGTTACCTTTGCGGCCTTCATACCTCTATTTCTCACCCTGAATTGTACAAATAGGCTAGAGTCCAACCTCCAGTTCCGGGTGGCCTCCAGATAAGACAGCACCGTCCTTCTGGTTTTTGTATTCCTAGCAGAAGGAGGGCAAGATGATTTCCTGCTCCAGATTCAAGGATGAGACTACCTTGGGGCGAAAAGCTGGATCCAATTTCAGTATTATCCGATCATCTAGAATCTGAAGATAGGGATCTCTAATGGGTAAGGCTTGGATCGTCACGATTTTTTTGGCTGCTGTCACTGCAACCAAGAACACAGTCTTGACAGTCAACTTTTCGATGGAGATCTGATCAATTGGTTCAAATGGGGGTTCGTAGAGTCTGTTCAGAACCAAACCCAGGTCCCAAGGAGGTACTGAAGGTCTTAAGCCCGCTTTACACGCTACAATATATCTTACAATGTGTCGGCGGGGTCACGTCGTAAGTGATGCACATCCGGCATCGTAAGGTACATTGCAGTGTGTGACAGGTACGTGCGATTGCGATTGAACGTTCATCGCACGCACATCGTTGAATCCTGACAAATTGCACGTCGGGTAGTTCAATGTTCCCGAGGCAGCACACATCGCAGTGTGTGACACCTCGGGAACATTGAACAGATCTTACCTGCGTCCCAATGTGGAAGGAAAGAGGTGGGCGGGATGTTTACGTCCCGCTCATCTCTGCCCCTCCGCTTCTATTGGCCGGCTGCCGCATGACGTCGATGTGACGCCGAACGTCCCTCCCACTCCAGGAAGTGGACTTTCGCCGCCCACATCGAGGTTGTATGGACGGGTAAGTACATGTGACGGGGGTTAATCGTTTGTGCGGCACATTCAACAAATTGAATGTGCCGCACATACGATGGGAGAGGGTCACATCGCATACGATATCGTATGCGAAATTGCAACATGTAAAGCTGGCTTTACAGTGGCTCTCAACCTCTGGATTCCCCTCCCAAACCTTGAGATCCACAATGGAAGGCTAGTGGGGCATCAAAGAAGATGCTAAGTGCTGACATCTGTACCCTTCAGTGTACCTGGTTTCAGTCCCATGTTGAAGCCCATCTAAAGGAAATCCAAAATTTTGGGAATATCTGGATGTGCACTGTCCACCGGTTCCTCACTCAGGAATGTGCAGAACCTTCTCCAGACGTTCCTGTAAATGGTCATTGTTACTGGCGTAACATGGCTCATGGCTTCCCTGATTGTGCTCTTCCGCTTCTGTCTGAAGACCTGGATTCTGCTCCTGATCACCTCTGCCGTCTGTGATGGTAAAGAAGGGAATTTTGTTTACTTACCGTAAATTCCTTTTCTTCTAGCTCCTATTGGGAGACCCAGACAATTGGGTGTATAGCTACTGCCTCCGGAGGCCACAAAGTATTACACTTTAAAAAGTGTAACCCCTCCCCTCTGCCTATACACCCTCCCGTGGATCACGGGCTCCTCAGTTTTGGTGCAAAAGCAGGAAGGAGAAAACTTTCCGAAGGATGTTCGGAGAACTGAAAACCATGAACCAAAAGAACAATTCAACATGAACAACATGTGTACACAAAAGAACAACCAGCCCGAAGGGAACAGGGGCAGGTGCTGGGTCTCCCAATAGGAGCTAGAAGAAAAGGAATTTACGGTAAGTAAACAAAATTCCCTTCTTCTTTGTCGCTCCATTGGGAGACCCAGACAATTGGGACATCCAAAAGCAGTCCCTGGGTGGGTAAAAGAATACCTCAATAAAAAGAGCCGAAACGGCCCCCTCTTACAGGTGGGCAACCGCCGCCTGAAGGACTCGCCTACCTAGACTGGTGTCTGCCGAAGCAGAGGTATGCACTTGATAGTGTTTCGTGAAAGTGTGCAGACTAGACCACGTAGCTGCCTGACACACCTGCTGAGCCGTAGCCCGGTGCCGCAATGCCCAGGACGCACCCACGGCTCTGGTAGAATGGGCTTTCAGCCCCGAAGGAAGCGGAAGCCCAGAAGAACGGTAGGCTTCGAGAATCGGTTCCTTGATCCACCGAGCCAAGGTTGACTTGGAAGCCTGCGAACCCTTACGCTGGCCAGCGACAAGGACAAAGAGCGCATCTGAACGACGCAGGGGCGCCGTGCGAGACACGTAGAGTCGGAGTGCTCTCACCAGATCCAAAGAGTGCAAATCCTTTTCACATTGGTGAATTGGATTAGGGCAAAATGAAGGCAAGGAGATATCCTGATTGAGATGAAAAGAAGATACCACCTTAGGGAGAAAATCCGGGACCGGACGCAGAACCACCTTATCCTGGTGAAACACCAGGAAGGGGGCTTTGCATGACAGCGCTGCAAGCTCAGACACTCTCCGGAGTGATGTAACTGCCACTAGAAAGGCCACCTTCTGCGAAAGACGTGATAGAGAGACATCCCGCGGCGGCTCGAAAGGTGGTTTCTGAAGAGCCGTTAACAGGGTGCTAAGATCCCAGGGTTCCAGCGGACGCTTGTAAGGTGGGACTATGTGGCAAACTCCCTGCAGGAACGTGCGGACCTGCGGAAGCCTGGCTAGGCGCTTTTGAAAAAATACGGAGAGCGTCGATACTTGGCCCTTGAGAGAGCCGAGTGACAAACCCTTGTCCATTCCGGATTGAAGGAATGAAAGAAAAGTGGGTAAGGCAAACGGCCATGGAGGAAAACCGTTATCAGAGCACCAGGATAAGAAGATTTGCCAAGACCTGTAATAGATCTTGGCGGACGTTAGCTTCCTGGCCTGTCTCATGGTGGCAATGACATCCTGAGATAACCCTGAAGACGCTAGGAGCCAGGACTCAATGGCCACACAGTCAGGTTGAGGGCCACAGAATTCAGATGGAAAAACGGGCCTTGTGACAGCAAGTCTGGGCGGTCTGGAAGCGCCCACGGTTGACCCACCGTGAGATGCCACAGATCCGGGTACCACGACCGCCTCGGCCAGTCTGGAGTGACGAGAATGGCGCGACGGCAGTCGGACCTGATCTTGCGTAACACTCTGGGCAGGATCGCCAGAGGAGGAAACACATAAGGCAGTCGAAACTGCGACCAATCCTGAACTAACGCGTCCGCCACCAGAGCTCTGTGATCCTGAGACCGTGCCATGAATGCCGGGACTTTGTTGTTGTGCCGTGACGCCATGAGATCGACGTCCGGCGTTCCCCAGCGGCGACAGATCTCTCGAAACACTTCTGGGTGCAGAGACCATTCCCCCGCATCCATGCCCTGACGACTGAGAAAATCTGCTTCCCAGTTTTCTACGCCCGGGATGTGAACTGCGGAGATGGTGGAGGCTGTAGCTTCCACCCAATGCAGAATCCGCCGGACTTCCTGGAAGGCTTGACGACTGCGAGTGCCGCCTTGGTGGTTGATGTATGCGACGGCAGTGGCGTTGTCCGACTGGATACGGATCTGCCTGCCCTCCAGCCACCGATGGAAAGCCAATAGGGCTAGGTACACTGCCCTTATCTCCAGAACATTGATCTGAAGGGAAGACTCTATCGGAGTCCAGGTTCCCTGAGCCCTGTAGTGGAGAAAAACCGCTCCCCACCCTGACAGGCTCGCGTCCGTGGTGACCACAGCCCAGGTTGGGGGTAGGAAGGATTTTCCCTGCGATAGAGAATTGGGAAGGAGCCACCACTGAAGTGACGTCTTGGTTGCAAGGGAAAGAGAGACGTTCCTGTCGAGGGAAGCCGACCTCCTGTCCCATTTGCAGAGAATGTCCCATTGGAGTGGCCGCAGATGGAATTGCGCGAACGGCACTGCCTCCATCGCTGCCACCATCTTCCCCAGGAAGTGCATGAGGCGCCTTAAGGGGTGTGACTGACCCCGAAGAAGTGATTGCACCCCTGCCTGCAGAGAAAGCTGTTTGTCCCGCGGTAGCTTGACTACCGCTGACTGTGTATGAAACTCCATCCCGAGGTAAGTCAGTGATTGGGTCGGTGTCAACTTGGATTTCGGGAAGTTGATGATCCACCCGAACTCCTGGAGAGTCGCCAGAGCGACGGTAAGGTTGTGTTGACACGACACCCGAGAAGGGGCCCTGACTAGGAGATTGTCTAAGTAGGGAATCACCGAGTGGCCCTGAGAGTGTAGGACCGCCACAACGGATGCCATGACTTTGGTGAAAACCCGTGGGGCTGTCGCCAGGCCGAAAGGCAATGCCACGAACTGAAGGTGTTCGTCCCCGATGGCGAAACGCAAGAAGCGTTGATGTTCGGGTGCGATTGGCACCTGGAGATAAGCATCCTTGATGTCGATCGATGCTAGGAAGTCTCCTTGTGACATCGAGGCGATGACCGAGCAGAGAGATTCCATCCGAAACCGTCTGGTTCTCACATGTCTGTTGAGTAGTTTGAGGTCCAGAATGGGACGGAATGATCCGTCCTTTTTTGGCACCACGAACAAGTTGGAGTAAAAGCCGCGACCACGTTCCTGAAGGGGAACGGGGATCACAACTCCTTCTGTCTTCAGAGCCTCCACTGCCTGAAAAAGTGCGTCGCCTGAGCGGGGGGCGGAGAGGTTCTGAAGAAACGAGCCGCAGGACGAGAGCTGAACTCTATCCTGTAACCGTGAGACAGAATGTCTCTCACCCATCGGTCTTGAACATGTGGCCACCAGGCGTCTCCAAAGCGGGAGAGCCTGCCACCGACCGAGGATGCGGCTAGGGGATGCCGAGAGTCATGAGGAGGCCGCCTTGGAGGCAGTGCCTCCTGCGGCCTTTTGGGGGCGTGACTTGGACCGCCACGCATAGGAGTTCCTCTGGCCTTTCTCCGGCCTGCTGGATGAAGAGGATTGGGGCTTGGCGGAGGGACGAAAGGACCGAAACCTCGATTGTATTTTCCGTTGCTGAGGTCTCTTAGGTTTGGACTGGGGTAAGGAGGAGTCCTTTCCCTTGGATTCCTTAATAATCTCATCCAATCGTTCGCCAAACAAGCGGTCGCCAGAAAACGGCAAACCGGTTAAGAACCTCTTGGAGGCCGTGTCTGCCTTCCATTCGCGCAGCCACATGGCCCTGCGGACTGCCACAGAGTTAGCGGATGCCACAGCTGTACGGCTAGCAGAGTCTAGGACTGCGTTCATGGCGTAGGAAGAAAAAGCTGACGCTTGAGAAGTCAAAGACGCAACTTGCGGAGCAGAATTACGTGTGACAGCATTAATCTCAGCCAGACAAGCTGAGATAGCTTGGAGTGCCCACACAGCTGCAAAGGCCGGGGCAAAAGACACGCCCGTGGCCTCATAGATGGACTTCACCAGGAGCTCTATCTGCCTGTCAGTGGCATCCTTTAGCGATGAGCCATCTGCAACCGATACCACAGATCTAGCCGCCAATCTAGAGACTGGAGGATCCACCTTGGGACATTGAGCCCAACCCTTAACGACTTCAGAGGGGAAGGGGTAACGCGTGTCAGTGAGGCGCTTAGTAAAGCGCTTGTCCGGAACCGCTCTGGGCTTCTGGACACGCGGAAGTCCGCCGGCCTTCTCAATTCAGCAGCTGCCGCAGCGTCCGGGAAGAAGGTGCGCTCCCTGCACAGTCCCCTATGGGGACACAGAGTACCTTAGAGTTGCAGGGCCCGGTCCCTGAGGTTGAATAGACTCCGGTCCGGCAGATTCCCACAGGGGCTGCGGAGGGAGCACGGTCCCAGTAAATGGATGACCGCTCAGGATCCCACTTCTCCCAGAGCCGCTAAGGGATGGTGAAGGAGACGGCGTGAGGCTCCGGCCTTTGTACCCGCAATGGGTACCTCAACCTTAACAACACCGCCGACGTAGTGGGGTGAGAAGGGAACATGCCGGGGGCCCCGTGGGGGCCCTCTTTTCTTCCAACCGACATAACTAATATGAGAATGCATGAGTGGATGTGTGCCTCCTTCCACACAAAGCATAAAACTGAGGAGCCCGTGATCCACGGGAGGGTGTATAGGCAGAGGGGAGGGGTTACACTTTTTAAAGTGTAATACTTTGTGTTGCCTCCGGAGGCAGAAGCTATACACCCAATTGTCTGGGTCTCCCAATGGAGCGACAAAGAAAAGGAGGTTCTTATTCTGAAGTCGAGCAAAATTCCTAGAGACCTTCTTGGTGTCTGCCTGGAGGCTTGACTTGTGGGTATTTATTATCCAACCTAGGGATTGAAGTTGTCTTAAGGTAATGATCCTCTGATACAAGTTTGGCAATACAGGCCTCACACAGGTGTCAGCCAACTTCCCACTGCACAACTTTTAGACTTCTTGGACGACTTTTTAGCAGACTCTTTCTTAGAGATGGTACCAGAGCCCCCCGAGGAATCTCCATTATAGAACAAATAAGGGCTGAGACTGTTTAGTATGCCGAATCTCGCTCCGGGCTTATCCAACTCACTGGTACTCACTTGGACCTGGGGCACCTCAGGGGAAGTGTCTGAGCGGGCACCCTCATCCATGACTAGGCTGACACAACCTATAGCAAAGGATACTGACGGCATCCCTTCCCCTCACTACAAGTTAATATTACCTAATCCGGGTTGCCTCCTGGTCCTGCCTCCTGTGTTCCATGCTGGAACCCATGCCGCCTTCCAGAGTGTCGCTCTGACCCAGAAACAGAAGTGTGACTGAATCCAGTGTGTGCACACATGGCAGTGCGTCCCAGCGTGGAACACACACCGTGCGCGAGACTGGAAGTGCCCACGGACGCGGATTAAATGCAGGATGCTGAGAGCCCTCTGCTGAGGTAAGCAGCTGGTGCCGGGAGCTTCTGCTCTACTGGCGAGGCTGAGGGACCTCTACTCGAGAGGTGTCCGCTTGAGGCTGCTTGACAGGCCGGAAGGAGAGAGTGAGTCCTCCCCAATCCGCCTAGACCCCTTTCATCCCAACGGTAAGATTCCTCTTGCGTCTACAACACTAACATTATGATCAGTATCACATGAAAAGTATAGAACTCGTCCCGGGGCCCTTTCTGCGTCCTATAAGGTGGGTGCACTGAGCTTCTCTCCTGCCACCATGAAGCCCCTTTGATGATTCAGTGATAACTCTTCAATGCGTTGATCAAAGGGTCAAACGATTGGGAGTTCCTCCGATCCCGGCTGTTAGAGCAGGAGCTCGGCTCTTCTTTAGAAAAACTTCCAATTTGATGACGGCCAGAGACACCCAAGTGCAGGACTCCTACTCCAGCCCATGGCATTGTGGACTTCTAATGGCCATTTGCAAAAAGGAGGTTGTCAAAGTTAGAAAAACATGACCGCCTTCTTCCAAAACCAGCACCACCCCTACATACAGGATGGCTCCCATTTATCATTTCTGTTTTTTTAGATTTGTTGGATTCGTTAACTTTTTTTTGTTTTTTGTGCAATAAATTCTTTGAAGTGCAGCACAAAGTTTATGACTTTTACGTCCCCCCCCCCCCAAGAAAAATGAAAAAAAAAAATAAAAAAATTGTATTTTTAACCGCAATCCGTTATTTTACAACTGTTTACTGCGAAAAGGCGCATGTTCCACGAAAAGGATGCAAAAATCTATGAGAGAAAAAAAAAATTCAGGTCTAAATACAAATCACTCCAGGGAAATTTTGGAGTATATTTGCACAAAAAAAGTGGGACTTTTTTGTTATTTAAAGGTGAACATAAAAAGGAAAAAAAACAAATATTTTAAAAAAAATGAGCAATTTAAAAATAAATTTAAAAACAAATACAGGTAAAAAAATAAATAAATAATGGATCAGGTAAGTTGAAATGCAAATAAAAAAAACAAACAAAAAACCCCCCAAATAATCACACACAACCTCTACACAGGGGTGACGAGGTTGTAGGAGCCATGTTTTTATGAGCCCAGAATAGAGGGTAAATAATTAAACAGGAACGACCCCAGAGGATTTTCCCCTCCATCTTTACTTTATTATTATCACCAGGTCAAAATTTATTTCAGCAAGATTTCTGGAGAAGAGCGGGAAGGTTAAACAAAGAATGATGGTACGTGGAGGGAACATAACATGCAAATCGGCGTGTGCCAAGGAATGTACAATAAAAAAAAAAAAAAAAAATCCAAAAAAGGACCAAAAACAAAAAAAAAAACAAAACACAGAAGAAAAAAAAGTGCCAAATAATAGTCTTACATATTAGAGAATTTGACGGAACTGTGCGATATTCACTGTGGTCAAGAAGGCAGTGTGTCTGTACGATACTAGAACTCAGGAGCATGCGTGCACACAAGAAATACAGGGATATGTACCGAGTCGATGGTCACAATACTGCTCAGTCTATGCTTGATTCGGAGGCTCGCTGTTGTCAGCTTATTCTCACATTCAACCGGACTAGAACCAAAGCTACGATAAAAAAAAAAAAAAAAAAAGTTTAAAAACCGCCTTCTCTGAGTTTCCATGTACGGGGAACAGTGGGGAGGGGGCAAAGACTAAAAAGAATGGTCAGGTCAATCACAGCTTTCGTAGGACACAGGAGCCGCTGGATCGGAGAGGTCTCTGCCGTTGTCCTGTCGATGAAACCGGTGGAATACGACGCTTATAAATACTTGGTTTGCAGCAGTTCAGGGATTCATAAATACAGTATGTCCGAAGTCTAATGTCTCCGCACGTGAGTCACTGGGGTCATCTGGATTTTAGTCTCGACATCATCCACTCCAGTCCTTGGCAAAGGCTAAAACAATAAGAAAAGGAGGAGAAGTGAACTGCAGAAAACGCAAAAGCTACATTTCCATTTAGGCAGCATGCCCATGATCAGAGTTTCCAGCGTTTTGGACGCATGTTTCAGCTGCATCCAAAGCGCTTCGATGTACAGTACAAGCACAGTGGATGGGATTTATAGAAATCCCGTACCCATTGTGAGTGTACTGCCTGCAGCGTTAACTGACCTGCGGTGCTTCTTCCCAAGGCACATCATGTCAATTCTTTGCTGTGGAGACACAAGTGTTCTCCGCTAGGAACTGCCCGAGCCCGGATTGTGGGCAAAAGCAGCAGTGGTTTCCTGCGGAGGAGACTTGCGGCCCCGCAGATCAGGGCTCGCCATGTCCAGGACGCAGCGGGTCTTGATCATATGCACATACTCTTCTAGGTAGGAAGCTGGATGACTATCGATACGGAAACAGCTCCAAAAGCCTTCTGAGATGTCATAAGGAAAATGTGCCTATTTATTAGTATTTATTCCTAGCCATGCAGGGATTTGGGGAACATGGTGGGACACCCCACCAAGTGTGGAATAGCATAGACTGGTTGTAACATGCTTTCCCAAAAAAAAAAAAAAAAAGAGAGAAATCAATTGGACGTTTTCATTTTTAAGCTCCCAGAGGACGGTGCCGCTTCTTCACTCAAGGTTAGGACCAAGACTTTCATCTTATGGAAACCAAAAACCCACTGATCCCAATTTATTAGCATGTTATGGCTCTTCTGGAATATTGGTGTGGACAGTAACCTTAAAAGGGACCCATGTAAAGTACCCAGTGATGGCGTAATAAATTCACTAACTAGTCAGCTGCCGTCTTCCTTTGAGAAGTTCTAGAGCAGCGGCGGCAAATAAATAAATTAAAGTGCCGATACAGGCAGGGAGCCGTCACCTCTCTGGATAGGCACAGATATCAAGCCTATATGTATAGAAAGTAGATGGCCGATTCCTGGGAGAGACTGTGTGTGTTCCATGTCAGGGGAAGCAATGGCCGTCTCCTCACCCCTCTCCAGTGAGCGCACAGCAGGCCTGTATGTGCCACTGATGATCCTTTACCGACGTCAACTTCAAAAACTGGGAGATTTCGGCGACCGTCATGCACTCCTTCACATCTTGTTTATTTGCAAAGACCAGCAGTCCGGCTTTCTTCAGGTCCTTCAATTAACAAAAGAAATAGGAGAAGGCGACTCTGTAACACCGTACAATAAATACTGTAGGGTTGGATTTTGCCAAATTCCCACCTATAGAACAAACTCAAGGGCATAGTTTAAAGAGAAGAAAAACAAGTTTTTAAAGTGCAAAAAATGGTACATGTCATAATTTCATTAGGGGGACAGCACCTCTCCCCTGATGCAGATAGGAAAATATTGATCCATCGAAACGTACGTTGGGCCATCCCGAGGTTCCATCTTCCAAAGACTGACCTTTTACATTTCACAACGGCAAATTTGCCTGCCTACTCTCATCACTATTTGCTGGGTATGATTTTGACAATCATAAGGACTCTGATCATATAAGACATGTAGATACACTCCATTATGGAGGCTTTATAATGAATGTATGGACATTTTGCTTAATTGTTCTATTGCATTGTTGTACCAATATGTTATGGGTGACATTGACCTTAATCTTTGTGTGCTGATCACATCCAGTGGGGTATGGTCCTGGTTTTTAATGTAATTTTAACAAAAAGGATGTTCACCTTTTCTAATAAACATTGTACCATTTTTTGCACTTTAAAAACTCATTTTTATTCTCTTTAAATTAACAAAAGAAGTAAAAAAACAAACAAAAAAACCCCAAACCAAACTGTGATCATCTCTGTTCCTTTCAACACTTGTCCATTTTGTTAAAAGACAAAAAAAAGCGGTTGAATTGCCATTGGCTGTTGGGCTCACATAAAACTGGCCATTTTTTTGTGCCAAGTATCCCAAGTTTTACATGTTTTTCATAGCAGTAATGCATGTCTATATTCCCATATTCATTATCCCACATATCTTAGCACTACAGAGTGCAACTGTCTCCTTTTTGTTACATAGCGGAAAGTTTCCGAATATTCCTGAGTGCATTCCTAACAGACGTCAAATGGGAAACTACAATGACGTTCTATCCTAGCGAGCGCGCACTCCCCCACTATACTCATATCCCTGGACCAATAGACTAGACAGTACGAAGACACCCCTTATCGCCATCAGTGTTTGTCCACTTGAAGTCCCCTCTGGAGACAGCGGCACATTACATAAAGGCTGCACAGCGCTCTGAACCATTCATTCCTCCTCGCACTGTCCCTTTAACCCCTTCACGACCGGCCGATTTTTCGCCATTCTTTTTCTGAGACGTAACTTTTTTATTTTTCAGTTAATATGGTCATGTGAGGGCTCATTTTTTGCGGAACGAGCTGTACTTTTAAATGAAACCATCAGTTTTACCATATAGTGTACTGGAAAACGGCAAAAAAATTCCAAATGCAGAAAAATTGCAAAAAAAGTGCGATAGCGCTATTGTTTTTGAGATATTTTATTCACTGTGTTCACTATGTGGTAAAACTGATGTGTGGGTGTGATGCCTCAGGTCAGTGCGAGTTCGTAGACACCAAACATGTATAGGTTCACTTTTATATAAGGGGTTAAAAAAAAATACGAAATTTGTCCGAAAAAAGTGGCGTACGTTTTACGCCATATTCCGTGACCCGTAGCGTTCTCATTTTTCGGGATCTATGGCTCAGTGACTGCTTATTTTTTGCGTCTCGAGCTGACGTTTGTAACGTTACAGTTTTGATCGCCTGTTATTGCATTTTGCGCAAAAGTTGTGGCGACAAAAAAACATCGTTTTGGCGTTTGGAATTTTTTTTGCCGCTACGCCGTATACTGATCAGATTAATTGATTTTATATTTTGATAGATCGGGCGTTTCTGAACGCGGCGATACCAAATGTGCGTATATTTTTTTAACCCTTTAATTTTCAATGGGGCAAATGGGAGGTGATTTGAACTTTTAGGTTTTTTTTTTAATTTTTTAAAACTTTTTTTTATTTTACTAGTCCCCCTAGGGGGCTATTGCGATCAGCAGTCCGATCGCTCTGCCCTATCTGCTGATCACAGCTACATAGCTGTAAACAGCAGATACGCTCACTTTCTTTTTCACTGTGCCGCGGGCACAGCGAAAGTGAAATCAATTCATGTGTAGTACAGGAGTTATCACATGACCCTGTGCTACCATGACAACTACCGGAAGTCACGTGATCGCGGCACGTGACTTCCGGTATCGGGCGGTAAGTAAAAGTTTACCGCAATCGCGCTTATAATGGCGCTGTCACATATTGACAGCGCCATTTAAAGGGTTAAATGGCACGAGCAGATAACGATTCTGCTCGTGCCTAGCAGGCACACATCTCAGCTGTGAAAATCAGCTGAGATGTGCGCCGATCGCAGCATGCTGCCGCCGGCAGACCGCGGGCAGTAACGTTATGACCGCTAGGACGTAATTTTACTCCCCGCGGTCGTTAAGGGGTTAAAAACAGACACTAGAGTAACGTCCGGATTAGTGACCAATACAGCCGCCTCCTGATTGCACAGCGACTGCTCTTGTCGTCTTCCTAGTTTATTGCATTTGGTCCGAGTCCATTGTGGGAAAAGTGCTGCACAAATTCTTGCTGCCGGCGTGTATACACAAGGGTGTTTATTTGCCATTGAACCTACAAATGTAATAATTGAGTAAACTCACCCCCCAAGTCGAAACTCACCTCGTGAGATAACATTTTATACAGCTCCTCTCTGGTCACTGAGATCCGCTCTCTGTCCGTGCTGTCCACCACCACTATTACAAACTGCAGGAGAAGAGAAGAGAGGACACGTCAGTGCGGAGAATTACAAACTGCAGGAGAAGAGAAGAGAGGACACGTCAGTGCGGAGAATTACAAACTGCAGGAGAAGAGAAGAGAGGACACGTCAGTGCGGAGAATTACAAACTGCAGGAGAAGAGAGGACACGTCAGTGCGGAGAATTACAAACTGCAGGAGAAGAGAGGACACGTCAGTGCGGAGAGACAAGAAACGTGCAAAATATGACAGATGCTGAAAGCGCCACTCCGGCGAGCGTCGAGCGGTAATGGCGGTGGAGAGGCGAGTGAGATCATTCTATGACGCTGCACATTCATTACCATGATAGCGCGCCCACAGGGATGTACTAACATGCTAATGGGGGCGACTATACAAAGGGAACTAACGCCCAGGGGGACTAGTCCCCCCCGCTCATTAGCATACGATATAAGATCTTTAGAAATACATTTTCTAGCGATCTCTTTGTCTATGCTAGTGTATACAGGGACGGCGAGGCAGGGATTTGCACCCAGAGCTGCTCGTGGTTCTGGGTACATATTGGACCTGACAGGTTCACTTTAATGATAGCAGAAGCAAGAGAGAAAAAAAAAAAGCAGTCTGCCTTCATGCTATGTATATATTTATATACATGTGGGTAAGAGGTGTTGTTTGGTTTTTTTTTTAATCATCACACCTCGGTTCGGATAAAGCCAGATTATTAACATTTTACTGTAATATGTTCACCTTAACCCCTTAGTGACGGAGCTAATTTTCACCTTAATGACCAGACCAAATTTTGCAATTCTGACCAGTGTCACTTTAGCAGGTTATAGCTCTGGAACGCTTCAACGGATCCCACTGATTTTGAGATTGTTTTTTCGTGACATATTGGACTTCATTTTAGTACCAAATTTTGGACAACATTTTTTGCGTTTATTTGTGAAAAAATATGATTTTTGGCAAAATTTTTGAAAATTTTGAAATTTTCAACTTTTGAATTTTTTTTCCGTTAAACCAGAGAGTTCTGTGACACAAAATAGTTAATAAATAACATTTCCCACTTGTCTACTTTACATCAGCACAATTTTGGAAAAAAAAATATTTTTTGTTAGGAAGTTAGAAGGGTTCAAAGTTTATCAGCAATTTCTCATTTTTACATCAAAATTTACAAAACCATTTTTTTAGGGACCACATCACATTTGAAGTGATTTTGAGAGGCCTAGATGACAGAAAATACCCAAAAGTGACACCATTCTAAAAACTGCACCCCTCAAAGTACTCAAAACCACATTCAAGAAGTTTATTAACCCTTTAGGTGCTTCACAGGAACTAAAGCAATGTGGAATGAAAAAAGCAAAAAATAAAATTTTACCTAAAAATGTTGCTTTACCCCAAATGTAATCAATTTTAGAAGAAATAACACAACAAAATGGACCCCAAAACTTGTTACCCACTTTCTTATGAGCGCGGTGATACCCCATATGTGGTCAGAAACCTCTGTTTGGGCAAATGGGAGGGCTGGGAGCACAAGGAGCAATATTTGAAGTTTGGAAAGCAAATTTGGCTGAAATAGATTGCGGGCACCATGTTGCATTTACAGGTCCGCTAAGGTACCTAAACAGAAGAAACCCCTCACAAGTGACGCCATTCTGGAAACTAGACCCCTCAAGGCTTCTATCTAGGGGTATAGTGAGCATTTTGGACCCACAGGTACTTCACAGATTTTGATAACATTACGTTGTCATATTGAAAATTTTCATTTTTTTCTCAAAAATGTTGCTTTAGCATTAATTTTCTTACTTTTTCAAGAGGTAATTCCAAAAATTGGACCCCAACGTTTATTACCCACTTTCTTATGAGCGCGGTGATACCCCATATGTGGTCAGAAACCTCTGTTTGGGCAAATGGGAGGGCTGGGAACACAAGGAGCAATATTTGAAGTTTGGAAAGCAAATTTGGCTGAAATAGATTGTGGGCACCATGTTGCATTTGTAGGGCCCCTAAGGTACCTAAACAGCAGAAACCCCCCACAACTGACCCCATTTTGGAAACTAGACCCCTCAAGGAATTTATTTAGATGTTTGGTGAGTACCCTGAACCCCCAGGGGCTTCACAGAACTTTATAGCGTTGAGCCATGAAAATAAAAAAATTAAAATTTAACACAAAATTGTTACTTCAACCATGTAGCTTTTTTTTTCACAAGGGTAAAAGGAAAAAAAACACCATAAAGAAGGGAATTTTGTTTACTTACCGTAAATTCCTTTTCTTCTAGCTCCAATTGGGAGACCCAGACAGTGGGTGTATAGCTACTGCCTCTGGAGGCCGCACAAAGAACTACACTTAAAAGTGTAAGGCCCCTCCCCTTCTGGCTATACACCCTCCCGTAGGAGTACGGATTCCTCAGTTTTAGTACCAAAGCAAGGAGGAGGAAAGCCAATAACAGTTTCAAAAACAAATTCAATCCGATAACAAGATCGGAGAACTTAAGAAACAACATGAACAACATGTGCACCCGAAAAACGAAACCCTAAGAACAAATAGGGCGGGTGCTGGGTCTCCCAATTGGAGCTAGAAGAAAAGGAATTTACGGTAAGTAAACAAAATTCCCTTCTTCTTTTTCGCTCCTAATTGGGAGACCCAGACAGTGGGACGTCCAAAAGCAGTCCCTGGGTGGGTAAAAAGATACCACATGAACGGGCTGTCAGACAGCCCTTTCCTACAGGTGGGCCACCGCCGCCTGAAGGACCTGTCTACCTAGGCTGGCATCTGCCGAAGCGTAGGTATGCACTTGATAGTGTTTGGTAAACGTGTGCAGACTCGACCAGGTAGCCGCCTGGCACACCTGCTGAGCCGTAGCCTGATGCCGCAATGCCCAGGACGCACCAACGGCTCTGGTAGAATGGGCCTTCAGTCCAGATGGAATCGGAAGCCCAGCAGAACGGTATGTGTGAAGAATTGGTTCCTTGATCCACCGCGCCAGGGTGGATTTGGAAGCTTGCGATCCCTTATGCTGACCAGCGACTAGGACAAAGAGCGCATCAGAACGGCGTAGAGACGCCGTGCGAGAAATGTAAATCCTGAGTGCTCTCACCAGGTCCAACAGATGTAAACCTTTTTCAAATTGGTGAACTGGATGCGGACACAAAGATGGCAAAGTGATATCCTGATTGAGATGAAAGGAAGAAACCACCTTGGGAGAAAACTCTGGAATTGGACGCAGTACTACCTTGTCTTGGTGAAACACCAGGAAGGGAGATTTGCAAGATAACGCCGCTAGCTCGGACACTCTTCGAAGAGACGTGACCGCCACAAGAAAAACTACTTTTTGTGAAAGCCGAGAAAGGGAAACCTCTTTCAAAGGCTCGAAAGGCGGCTTCTGGAGAGCAATGAGAACCTTGTTTAGATCCCAGGGTTCCAATGGCCGTCTGTAAGGAGGAACGATATGACAAACTCCTTGGAGAAACGTGCGTACTTTAGAAAGCCGTGCCAAGCGCTTCTGAAAGAATACGGATAGCGCGGAGACTTGACCCTTAAGAGAGCTAAGCGACAAACCTTTTTCCAACCCAGACTGCAGGAAGGAAAGAAAAATTGGCAATGCAAATGGCCAGGGAGAAAACCCTTGAGCCAAGCACCAAGCTAAGAATATCTTCCACGTCCTGTGATAGATCTTAGCTGAGGATGGTTTTCTAGCCTGTCTCATTGTGGCAACAACTTCATGAGATAAACCTGAGGCCGCTAGGATCCAGGACTCAATGGCCACACAGTCAGGTTCAGGGCCGCAGAATTCAGATGGAAAAACGGCCCTTGAGACAGCAAATCTGGACGGTCTGGTAGTGCCCACGGTTGGCCTACCGTGAGATGCCACAGATCCGGGTACCACGACCTTCTTGGCCAGTCTGGAGCGACGAGAATGGCTCGATGGCAGTCGGACCTGATTTTCCGGAGAACTCTGGGTAACAATGCTAGAGGTGGGAACACATAGGGGAGTCGGAATTGCGACCAATCCTGAACCAAGGCGTCTGCCGCCAGCGCTCGGTGATCGTGAGACCGTGCCATGAAAACTGGGACCTTGTTGTTGTGCCGTGACGCCATCAGATCGACGTCCGGCGTCCCCCAGCGGCAACAGATCTGCTGAAACACGTCCGGGTGAAGGGACCATTCTCCTGCGTCCATGCCCTGGCGACTGAGAAAGTCTGCTTCCCAGTTTTCCACGCCTGGGATGTGAACTGCGGATATGGTGGACGCATTGCTTTCCACCCACGTCAAAATCCGCCGGATTTCCTGAAAGGCTTGGCGACTGCGTGTTCCCCCTTGGTGGTTGATGTACGCCACCGCCGTGGAATTGTCCGACTGAATCCGAATCTGCTTGCCTTCCAGCCATTGTTGGAAGGCTCGCAGAGCAAGATAGATTGCTCTGATTTCCAGAACATTGATCTGCAGGGTGGACTCTTCCTGAGTCCACGTCCCCTGAGCCCTGTGGTGGAGAAACACCGCTCCCCACCCTGATAGGCTCGCATCCGTCGTGACCACTGCCCAGGACGGGGGAAGGAACGACTTTCCCTGTGACAATGAGGTGGGGAGAAGCCACCAACGCAGAGAGTCCTTGGCAGTCTGAGAGAGGGAGACAGTCCTGTCGAGGGACGTCGATTTCCCATCCCATTGGCGTAGAATGTCCCATTGTAGAGGGCGCAGATGAAACTGCGCGAACGGGACCGCCTCCATTGCTGCTACCATCTTTCCTAGGAAATGCATGAGGCGCCTCAGTGAGTGCGACTGGCTCTGAAGGAGAGATTGCACTCCTGTCCGTAGCGAACACTGCTTGTCCAGTGGAAGCTTCACTATCGCTGAGAGAGTATGAAACTCCATGCCAAGATAAGTCAGAGATTGGGTCGGGGTTAGATGAGACTTTGGAAAGTTGATAATCCACCCGAAACTCTGGAGAGTGTCTAGTGCCACCTTCAGACTGTGTTGGCATGCCTCTTGAGAGGGTGCCTTTATAAGCAGGTCGTCTAGATACGGGATGACCGAGTGACCTTGCGAGTGCAGAACAGCTACTACTGCTGCCATGACCTTGGTGAAGACCCGGGGGGCTGTTGCCAGACCGAAAGGCAACGCTACGAACTGCAGGTGTTCGTCGTGTATGACGAAGCGTAGGAAACGCTGATGCTCTGGCGCAATCGGCACGTGGAGATACGCATCTTTGATATCTATTGATGCTAGAAAATCTCCTTGAGACATTGAGGCTATGACGGAGCGTAGGGATTCCATCCGGAACCTCCTGACTTTTACGTGTCTGTTGAGCAACTTTAGATCCAGGACGGGTCGATACGATCCGTCCTTTTTTGGGACCACAAACAGATTGGAGTAAAAACCGTGACCTTGTTCCTGAAGAGGGACGGAGGTCACCACTCCTTCCGCCTTTAGAGCGGCCACCGCCTGCAACAGAGCATCGGCTCGGTCTGGAGGTGGAGAAGTTCTGAAGAAACGAGTTGGCGGACGAGAACTGAACTCTATCCTGTACCCGTGAGACAGAATATCCCTCACCCAACGGTCTTTGACGCGTGACAGCCAAATGTCGCCAAAGTGGGAAAGCCTCCCACCGACCGAGGGTGTGGGAATCGGAGACCGCAAGTCAGGAGGACGCCGTCTTGGCAACGGTTCCTCCGGCTGTCCTTTTTGGGCGTGACTGAGACGTCCAAGAACCTGAGCGTCTCTGGTCTTTTTGAGTCTTTTTTGACGAGGCGAATTGGGACCTGCCCGGTCCTCGAAAGGACCGATAACCAGACTGACCCTTCCTCTGTTGGGGTTTGTTCTGTCTGTGTTGCGGTAAGGATGAGTCCTTACCCTTGGAGTGTTTGATGATTTCATCCAAACGCTCTCCAAACAATCGGTCACGAGAAAAAGGCAAATTGGTTAAGCACTTCTTGGAATGAGAATCTGCCTTCCAATGTCTCAACCACAGGGCCCTACGCAAAACAACGGAGTTGGCTGACGCCACTGCCGTGCGGCTTGTAGCGTCAAGAACAGCATTAATCGCGTACGACGCGAATGCCGACATTTGCGAGGTCAATGGTGCTACCTGCGGGGCAAATGCACGTGTGACTGAGTCGACTTGTACAAGCCCGGCTGAGATAGCTTGGAGTGCCCATACGGCAGCAAAAGATGGCGCTAACGACGCTCCAATCGCTTCATAGATGGATTTCAGCCAGAGCTCCATCTGCCTGTCAGTGGCATCTTTAAGTGCCGCTCCATCTTCAACTGCAACCAAGGATCTAGCTGCAAGCCTGGAAATTGGAGGATCCACTTTTGGACACTGGGTCCAACCCTTGACCACCTCAGGGGGAAAAGGATAGCGTGTATCTTTAAGCCGTTTAGAAAAACGCCTTTCCGGATAAGCGTGGGGTTTCTGGATTGCGTCTCTAAAGTCAGCGTGGTCCAGAAAAGTGCTTAATGTACGCTTAGGATATCTGAAATGGATTTTCTCGTGCTGCGAAGCTGACTCCTCTACAGGAGGAGCTGGTGGGGAAATATTTAACATCTTATTGATGGACGCTATAAGATCATTAACTATGGCGTCACCATCTGGTGTATCTAGATTGAGAGCGGTCCCAGGATCAGAATCCTGATCAGTGACGTCCGCTTCATCACCCATAGATTCATCTCGCTGGGATCCTGACCATTGAGATGAATGTGAAGGCCCCTCATAGCGAGCCCGCTTAGGTTGCCTGGGGCCATCGTCCGAGTCAGAGTCTTCACCCTGAGGTGTATGTGCCCGTCCCGGAGCTTGGAGGTAATTCAGCTGAGGGGGACCAGGGGGCAATGATTGCACAGTGTCCGTGGCCTGAAGTACAGGCCTAGCTCGCAATGCGTCAAGAATTTGTGACATAGTGAGAGACATTCTGTCAGCAAAAGCTGTAAACTCAGTTCCTGTCACCTGGACAGCATTCACAGGTGGTACACCCTGGGTCACGTCCAGCAGAGGTCCCGACTGTGCAAGCGCCGCAGGGGCCGAGCACTGCACACAATGGGGGTCAGTGGAGCCTGCCGGTAGAAAAGTCCCACATGCGGTACAGGAAGCATATAATGTCTGTGCCTTGGCACCCTTGCGTTTTGCGGACGACATGCTGTTGGCTCTCTGCAATGTGAGAGAGTCTATAGCCAAAGGGCGACCAGCGCTATGCAGTACAAAGTATTTGCAGGAACAAAATACTAAGATTACTACTGGCACAAGAGGGGGTGAGCCCTGAGGGCTGCTTACCGCCCGCTGAATAGCGGGTAAGAGGCGCAGAATTCCTTGTCTGGGTCTCCCCGGCTCCCCTCTGCAGCTCAGCGTGTCAGCAGGAATGGCTGCCGGCGTCTGTGGAGAGGGGCGGTCCGTGGGAGTTCCCAAACAAAAGTGCGGGAAACAGTGTCCCCTCTGTGCCTATTGTGAGGGCTGGAGTATGTAAAAACGACTCCAGCCCTCAGCGCTGATGCACTGACCAGCGTCCCGCCCCTCTCCTGACTGGCAGGTCCGGGGGCGGGAACGAACGGAAATAGGCCGCAAAAGCCGGGGACTCGAGTTATCAGCGCGGCCGCCGTAAAAGCGCGGCCCGCGCTGAAGTCCCCGGCGCACCACAAGTGCCAGCCGCGCCGCAGTCCCAGCGGCCGGCGCGACCTTTTCCCAAAAGTGTGCCTGCTTCAGCGAAGCTGAATGAGGCTATGGCACAAGCGCCGCCGCGCTAATGTCCCCGGCGCACTACAACACCCAGCATGCTGCGGTGTGAGCGCCAAATGCACGGGGACACAGAGTACCTTGAGGAAGCAGGGCCATGTCCCTGATGTACTCCGCTCCATCCAGCATCTTCTCCAGGGGCTGTAGATGGAGCACGGTCTCAGTGCCTGGAGACCAGTAAATCCCACTTCACCCAGAGCCCTGTAAAAAGGGATGGGGAAGGAATCAGCATGTGGGCTCCAGCCGCCGTACCCGCAATGGGTACCTCAACCTTACAAACACCTCCGACATACAGTGGGGTGAGAAGGGAGCATGCTGGGAGCCCTGTATGGGCCCTCTTTTCTTCCATCCGACATAGTCAGCAGCTGCTGCTGACTAAAAACAATGGAGCTATGCGTGCGTGTCTGACCTCCTTCGCACAAAGCTAAAACTGAGGAATCCGTACTCCTACGGGAGGGTGTATAGCCAGAAGGGGAGGGGCCTTACACTTTTAAGTGTAGTTCTTTGTGCGGCCTCCAGAGGCAGTAGCTATACACCCACTGTCTGGGTCTCCCAATTAGGAGCGAAAAAGAAATGTATTGTGCAATTTCTCCTGAGTTCGCCGATACATCATATGTGGCGGAAATCAACTGTCTGGGTACACGGCAGGGTGCGGAATGAAAGGAGCGCCATTTGACTGCAAAATTGGCAGGAATCATTAGCGCACGCCATGTTGTGTTTGGAGACCCCCTAAAGTGGCTAAACAGTAGAGCTCCCCAACAACTGACCCCATTCTGGAATCTATACCCCTCAAGGATGTTATCTAGGGGTATAGTGTGCATTTTGAACCCACAGGTACTTCACAGAATTTTATAACAATAGGTTGTCATATTGAAAATGTTCTTCTTTTTCACAAAAGTGATGCTTTAGCACCAAATTTTCCACTTTTACAAGATGTAACACCAAAACGTGGACCCCTCATTTTGTTACCCACTTTCTTACGAGTCCAGCGATACCCAACATGTAGTCAAAAACGTCTGTTTGGGCAAACGGCAGGACTTGGAAGGGAAGGTGCACTTTTCAAATTTTGGATTATTTGATTTGCAGAGCCTATGTATTATCAGAACAACTGAAAACCCACATAAATGGATTTTTTGTACATTTTATCTTGGAGTGAAGGGCAAAATGTGGAGGAAAATACCGCCAATTATATGGCAGACTTGTGCTTGTTCCAGAGATGAAGGAACACCAGGAGGGCTAGAAGGACACGTTAATTTTTCAGAGACTGGTCGTACAATGTCTGTTTAGCATCATCAATCCCTATATGAGGGACAATTGTGCCAGCCGACATGGTACATCATAACAGGCTCCTACCTGCCAAGGTCGGAACCGCTATATGCACAAAACAACCAGTCCCCCACAGGGTTATAAAAGTATTGTCCAGTGCAGGAGGTTCGGCAAGAACCATGCAGTAAAGCCCATGGTGTAAAATTACAGAACAGCTTCAGATCCTCCAATAAAATTATCATGCCCGTATCACCAAGACGTAGTTGTAATAGCAGTCAGACTAAGATGATTGGTGCTAACACTTTGTGAGTGATCAAATCTTGGAATTATTTGTCAGATGATCAGATGTTTCAAGAACATTTGCGGGGTCCACATTCTGGAGTACGCAGACGTGGGCATATGACGAGAATTTGTGTGCATAACACTTCGGTATGTGAGTGATCAAGTCCTGGAATTATTTGTGAAATGGGGTAAAATGTGTTTTACTGGTGAAAATAGTAAATTTTATTTGACAAGTAACACAGGGGCCACTAAACAGAAAATATAAACGTGAAAGAAAAACCCTACCACACAATTTGGGAATAGTGTATGATGTCTAATAATTGTGGGATGTGTGGTAGATCTCGAAGCAGGGGGTAACACAAAGTCCTGGCTGGGAAGGGCACATGGGACAGTAATATCTTGATTCGCTCCTACTGCCCTGTTTGCTGCAGACCCGGCACCTTTTTTTAGGACGGTTTTGGGTGGGAGTAGGAGGCATGAGACGCATAAAATGCCGTTCTGTTAGTCTCCGGGCATTCTCTGACTCGAAGGCTGCCTCTGGTGCCGCTGAGTCAAACATGAGGGACTCAATTTTTTCCTGGTACTGCAGAAATGTGAGGGGCCCTTGTGATTTTTTATACAGTACAAAACTGTTGTAGGTAGCAATCTGTATCAGGTAGATTGCTACCTTTTTGTACCAGGCCCTCGTTTTCCGCTTTACCAGGTATGGTTGGAGCACCTGGTCAGACAGGTCCACGCCACCCATAAACCTGTTGTATTGGGTCACACAGAAGGGTTTCTGTTTGTCCCTGGTGGCTCCCCTCTCTCTGACCGACACAGTGGTGTCCTCATGCAGGGTGGTGAGCATGTAGACGTCCTTGCGGTCATTCCACTTTACGGCAAGCAGTTTGTCACTTGCCAGTGCGAATGACGCCCCCTTCTCTACACGTCTGGACACTAACTGTGCCGGCAAACCAACACGGTTTTTCCTTATTGTCCCACAGGCCCCTGTATTTGCAGCATGGAGGGATTGGTATAGGGGGATACTAGTGTAGTAGTTGTCGGTGTACACGTGGTAACCTTTACCAAGAAATGGCGTCATTAGCTCACAGACAATTTTTCCTGGGATGCTAATTGTCCGGGGACAGTTGGGTGGGCTTATTTGGCGGTCCCTACCCTCATAAATGATAAAGTTACACGTGTACCCGCTGGTGCTTTCGCACACTTTATATAATTTTATGCCATACTTGGCTCTTTTGGATGGGATAAACTGACGGAATGAGAGACGGCCCTTGTAACTCATTAGGGACTCGTCAACCGAAACGTTCTCCTCTGGGCTGTAGGAAGTTAGGAAGGACTCTTTCAGGAGGGATATTAGGGGTTTCAATTTATTAAGGCGGTCATAATTGGGGTCAGTTCTTGGGGGGACTTGGGAATTATCACTAAAATGGAGGAATCTCAATAGGGTCTCATATCGGGTTCTGAGCATTACGGCTGCAAATACAGGGGTGGTGTGAACAGATTTAGTTGCCCAATAGGAGCGTAAACTGGGTTTTTTCACTATTCCCATGTTGAGGGTAATGCCTAAAAATTTTTTGATTTCCGGGACGCTTGTGGGGATCCAGGAACGGGAATGGACAGATGTTGGCTTTTGGGCAATATATTGACGGGCGTACAAGTTGGTGTGGTGGGTGATATGCTCAAGTACTTGTTGGTTAACAAAAATTTGGAAAAAATCCAGTGGTGCAAAATTGGTGACATTTATTTTTATGCCAGGGTCTCCTATGAAAGGGGGAATTTGTGGGGTAAAGGACGGGTCGGGGTACCAGAGAGCATGGGGGACTGCAGAACTAGGTCCTGCCGCTTCAGCAGTGGCGACTGGCGGGGTGTGGGACCCCGTGGAGGAAGCCGAACCGTCACCGCTATCCGAAAACTCTCTTTCTGAGGCCGATTCGGTCTCTGACCCAGAACTGCCGGAGGCAAGCAGTGAGTACGCTTGCTCTGCCGTAAACATCCTGCGGGCCATGGTTTTTGTTTTTATCCCTGGCTAACAAAAAATAAACCTAAACCTAACACTAGTATTTTTTTTTTTTTTTTTTTATATAAACCCTAAATTTTTTTATAAAGATTATAAAAAAAAATATTTAGGGGAATGACGCAGCGAGGGATGACGGAATGATGGAGGAGGGGATGATCACAGGGGGTGATCAGAAAAATTGGGAATATGATGATCTTTGTGAATTTATAACTTTTTCTCTCTATATGGCAGCACGTAGTCTCTCTCTCTTCTCTCCCAGATCAACTACAAGGGAGAGAGGAGAAAGGCAGACCTAAATGCTGCCATATTTATCAAATATTGGCATTTTGACTACTGTGATAGGATCTATCACAGTATTCAAATCTAAACAGCCAATCAGAATTTTTTTTTTTGTTGCTGGGTGCAGGAGGCAGATTATGCCAAGCACACTGCGCATGCGCCCGCCATTTTCCCGGAGAAGGGAGGAAGGGGGGCCGCGGGGGACCGGGGGACCCAGCGATTCTTTATTGAGGTACTGTGCGGGGGCGGTGGGGGAACGGGGGATCCCAGATCGGGTGGGAGATACCGGGATATAGTGGATCGGACCCCGGTGGACCGGAGGGAGGGCTCTGGAGAACCGGAGGGGGCTCCGGGGAACCAGAGAGCTCCGGTGGACCGGAGGAGGGATCAGGGGGAGGACATTTCCCTCCGATCTGAAATGTTTGATCATTTCAGATCGGAGGGAAATGAATGCGGCGGCGGCAGCAGCAGCTTTCAGCGCGCGCCGGCGCCATCTTGCAAGGTCTGGAGAACCGGAGGGGGCTCCGGTGACCAGACAGCTCCGGTGGACCGGAGGAGGGATCAGGGGGAGGACATTTCCCTCCGATCTGAAATGTTTGATCATTTCAGATCGGAGGGAAATGAATGCAGAGCCGGCGGCGGCGGGAGTTTTCGCCGCGCGTCGGCGCCATTTTGGATGTCCGGGGGGGGGTGGGGGGGTGGGGGTTGATTTTCTCCGGTACCGGGGGCTTTGGGGGCACTAGGGGCTTATATTTCTTTATCATCTGACATGTTTGATCATGTCAGATGAGAAAGAAATTAGTAGTATTTGCCATTTTTTTTTTTTTAATGTTGTCGCCGGTATACGGTGTATACCGGCGATCACATTATCGGGGAACAAAAAAAACACCCCGATTCATAATCTTGGGGGTCTCAGCTACCCCCGGTAGCTGAAACCCCCGAGATTTTCTGTCACTGGGGGGCGCTACAACCTTTTTCCGGCCTGACGTCTCAAGACGTCGGAACAGAATAAGTACCCTGTTTTTCCGACGTCTTGAGACGTTAGGCCGTCGCTATGGGGTTAAAGGGGCAGATCTTAAGAAAAGATGACTTTATATTCTGTGGCGTTCCGACCACCTGAAAAGTAGCCATATTGCAGACCTTCATTTTTATGGATCAGCGTGGAACATAAAGTGAGGCTGTAACCTATCACTATGCCATTGCGTTACAAGATGAGGTAAACCCATTTAACTATTTATCTTCACTTTCTAGTAAAAAAAGAAGGGAATTTTGTTTACTTACCGTAAATTCCTTTTCTTCTAGCTCCTATTGGGAGAACCAGACAATTGGGTGTATAGCTTCTGCCTCCGGAGGCCACACAAAGTATTACACTTAAAAGTGTAACCCCTCCCCTCTGCCTATACACCCTCCCGTGCATCACGGGCCCATCAGTTTTGGTGCCAAAGCAGGAAGGAGGAAACTTATAAATTGGTCTAAGGTAAATTCAATCCGAAGGATGTTCGGAGAACTGAAACCATGAACCAAAGAACAATTCAACATGAACAACATGTGTACACGAAAGAACAACCAGCCCGAAGGGAACAGGGGCGGGTGCTGGGTCTCCCAATAGGAGCTAGAAGAAAAGGAATTTACGGTAAGTAAACAAAATTCCCTTCTTCTTTGTCGCTCCATTGGGAGACCCAGACAATTGGGACGTCCAAAAGCAGTCCCTGGGTGGGTAAAAGAATACCACGATAAAAAGAGCCGAAAACAGCCCCCTCTTACAGGTGGGCAACCGCCACCTGAAGGACTCGCCTACCTAGGCTGGCATCTTCCGAAGCATAGGCATGCACCTGATAGTGTTTCGTGAAAGTGTGCAGACTCGACCAGGTAGCTGCCTGACACACCTGCTGAGCCGTAGCCTGGTGCCGCAATGCCCAGGATGCATTCTGGTAGAATGGGCTTTCAGCCCTGAAGGAATCGGAAGCCCAGAAGAACGGTAGGCTTCAAGAATCGGTTCCTTGATCCACCGAGCCAAGGTTGACTTGGAAGCCTGCGACCCCTTACGCTGGCCAGCGACAAGGACAAAGAGCGCATCAGAACGGCGCAGGGGCGCCGTGCGAGAAATGTAGAGCTGGAGTGCTCTCACCAGATCTAACAAATGCAAATCTTTTTCACATTGGTGACCTGGATGAGGACACAAGAAGGTAAGGAGATATCCTGATTGAGATGAAACGGGGATACCTTAGGGAGAAAATCCGGGCCCGGACGCAGAACCACCTGATCCTGGTGAAACACCAGGAAGGGGGCTTTGCATGACAGCGCTGCTAGCTCAGACACTCTCCGAAGTGATGTGACTGCCACTAGGAAGGCCACCTTCTGCGAAAGGCGTGATAGAGAGACATCCCGCACCGGCTCGAACGGAGGTAGCTGAAGAGCCGTTAGCACCCTGTTAAGATCCCAGGGTTCCATCGGACGCTTGTAAGGTGGGACTATGTGGCAAACTCCCTGAAGGAACGTGCGGACCTGTGGAAGCCTGGCTAGACGCTTTTTGAAAAAACACGGAAAGCGCCAATACTTGTCCCTTGAGAGAGCCGAGAGACAACCCTTGTCCCTTCCGGATTGAAGGAAAGAGAGAAAAGTGGGTAAGGCAAACGGCCAGGGGGTAAAACCCTGATCAGCGCACCAGGCTAAGAAGATCTTCCAAGCCCTGTGATAGATCTTGGCGGACGTTGGTCTCCTGGCCTGTCTCATGGTGGCAATGACATCTTGAGATAACCCTGAGGACGCTAGGAGCCAGGACTCAATGGCCACCCAGACAGGTTGAGGGCCGCAGAATTCCAATGGAAAAATGGCCCTTGAGACAGCAAGTCTGATCGGTCTGGGAGTGCCCACGGTTGACCCACCGTGAGGTGCCACAGATCCGGGTACCACGACCTCCTCGGCCAATCTGGAGAGACGAGGATGGCGCGGCGACAGTCGGACCTGATCTTGCGTAACACTCTGGGCAACCGTGCCAGAGGAGGAAATACATAAGGCAGTCGAAACTGCGACCAGTTCTGAACTAACGCGTCTGCCGCCAGAGCTCTGTGATCCTGAGACCGTGTCATGAATGCCGGGACTTTGTTGTTGTGCTGTGACGCCATGAGATCGACGTTCGGCGTTCCCCAGCGGCAACAGATCTCTTGAAACACGTCCGGGTGAAGAGACCATTCCCCTGTGTCCATGCCCTGGCGACTGAGAAAGTCTGCTTCCCAGCTTTCTACGCCCGGGATGTGAACTGCGGAGATGGTGGAGGCTGTGGCTTCCGCCCACAGCAGAATCCGCCGAACTTCTAGGAAGGCTTGAGCCTGCGTGTGCCGCCCTGGGGGTTGATGTCCGCGACCGCCGTGGCGTTGTCCGACTGTATTCGGATCTGCCTGCCCTCCAGCCACCGCTGGAAAGCCTTTAGGGCTAGATACACTGCCCTTATCTCTAAAACGTTGATCTGAAGGGAGGACTCTGTCGGAGTCCAGGTTCCCTGAGCCCTGTGGAGGAGGAAGACCGCTCCCCACCCTGACAGACTCGCATCCGTCGTGACCACAGCCCAGGATGGGGGCAGAAAGGATTTTCCCTTCGACAAAGAAGTGGGAAGAAGCCACCACTGAAGAGAGGTTTTGGCTGCCAGTGAAAGAGAGACGTTCCTGTCTAGGGACGTCGACCTCCTGTCCCATTTGCGGAGAATGTCCCATTGAAGTGGACGCAGATGAAACTGCGCAAAGGGAACTGCCTCCATTGCTGCCACCATCTTCCCTAGGAAGTGCATGAGGCGCCTCAAGGGGTGTGACTGGGCCCGAAGGAGAGAGTGCACCCCTGTCTGCAGCGAACGCTGTTTGTCCAGCGGAAGCTTCACTATCGCTGAGAGAGTATGAAACTCCATCCCGAGGTAAGTCAGTGATTGGGTCGGTGTCAATTTTGACTTTGGGAAATTGATGATCCACCCGAACCTCTGGAGAGTCTCCAGAGCAATGGTCAGGCTGTGTTGACATGCCACCCGGGAGGGTGCCTTGACTAGAAGATCGTCTAAGTAAGGGATCACCGAGTGGCCCTGAGAGTGTAGGACCGCCACCACTGCTGCCATGACCTTGGTGAAGACCCATGGGGCTGTCGCCAGGCCGAAAGGCAGTGCCACGAACTGAAGGTGTTCGTCCCCGATGGCGAAACGCAGGAAGCGTTGATGCTCTGGTGCAATCGGCACATGGAGATAAGCATCCCTGATGTCGATTGATGCTAGGAAGTCTCCTTGGGACATCGAGGCGATGACAGAGCGGAGAGATTCCATCCGGAACCGTCTGGTTCTCACGTGTCTGTTGAGCAGTTTGAGGTCCAGAATGGGACGGAATGATCCGTCCTTTTTTGGCACCACGAACAAGTTGGAGTAAAAACCGTGACCACGTTCTTGAAGGGGAACGGGAATCACAACTCCTTCTGCCTTCAGAGTGTTCACCGCCTGAAAAAGTGCATCGGCTCGCTCGGGGGGCGGAGATGTTCTGAAGAAACGAGTCGGAGGACGAGAACTGAGCTCTATCCTGTAACCGTGCGACAGAATGTCTCTCACCCATCGGTCTTGGACATGTGGCCACCAGGCGTCGCAAAAGCGGGAGAGCCTGCCACCGACCGAGGATGCGGTTTGGGGAGGCCGAAAGTCATGAGGAGGCCGCCTTGGAGGCGGTTCCTCCGGCGGTCTTTGTAGGACGTGACTTAGACCGCCATGCAGAAGAGTTCCTCTGGCCCTTCTGTGACCTGTTGGACGTGGAGGAATGGGACCTGGCTGAGGGCCGAAAGGACCGAAACCTCGGTTGTATTTTTCGTTGCTGAGGTCTGTTTGGTTTGGACTGGGGTAAGGACGAGTCCTTTCCCTTGGATTGTTTAATAATTTCGTCCAATTGCTCGCCAAACAAACGGTCGCCAGAAAATGGCAAACCGGTTAAGAACTTCTTGGAAGCAGAGTCTGCCTTCCATTCGCGTAGCCACATGGCCCTGCGGACTGCCACCGAATTGGCGGACGCTACCGCTGTACGGCTCGCAGAGTCCAGGACGGCGTTTATGGCGTAGGACGAAAAGGCCGACGCCTGAGAAGTCAAAGACACAACTTGCGGAGCAGAGGTACGTGTGACCGCATTAATCTCAGACAGACAAGCTGAGATAGCTTGGAGTGCCCACACAGCTGCAAAGGCCGGAGTAAAAGACGCGCCTATGGCTTCATAGATGGATTTCATCAGGAGCTCTATTTGCCTGTCAGTGGCATCCTTGAGCGATGAGCCATCTGCCACTGATACTACGGATCTAGCCGCCAGTCTAGAGACTGGAGGATCCACCTTGGGACACTGAGCCCAACCCTTAACTACGTCAGGGGGGAAGGGGTAACGTGTGTCATTAAGGCGCTTAGTAAAGCGCTTGTCCGGAAATGCTCTGTGCTTCTGGACAGCATCTCTGAAGTTAGAGTGATCGAAAAACGCACTCCGTGTACGTTTGGGAAACCTAAACTGGTGCTTCTCCTGCTGCGAAGTCGACTCCTCTATAGGTGGAGTTGGGGGAGAAAGATCTAGCACCTGGTTGATGGACGCTATAAGGTCATTTACTATGGCGTCCCCTTCAGGTGTATCAAGATTGAGAGCAACGTCAGGATCAGAGCCCTGAGCTGCGACCTCCGCTTCATCCTCCAGAGAGTCCTCATGCTGAGACCCCGAACAGCGTGATGAAGCCGGGGAAGGTTCCCAGCGAGCCCGCTTAGCCGGTCTGGGACTGCGGTCCGTGTCGGAGTCCTCACCGTGGGACCTAGGTGTCACCCCAGGAGCACTTCGCTGCACCGACCGAGAGGGGCCTGGGGGCGATGAACTCACAGTGCCCTGGGCCTGTGTTACCGATCTGGACTGCAAGGCTTCTAGTATCTTAGCAGACCATTTGTCCATAGACTGAGCCATGGATTGTGAAAGCGACTCAGAGAGTTTCTCAGCCAAAACTGCAAACTCTGTCCCTGCCACCTGGACAGTGGAAGCCGGCGATTCTACCTGAGCCGAGGGTCCCACCAGTGCCCGAGGCTCCGGCTGAGTGAGTGCCACAGGGGCCGAGCATTGCACATAGTGAGGGTAGGTAGTGAGGGTAGGTGGAACCTGCAGGTAATATAGCCGCACAAGAGGTACAGGTTGCAAAATAAGCCTGTGCCTTGGCACCCTTGCTCTTTGCGGACGACATGCTGTTGTCTCCTCTGAGAGTGATCAGTGAGGGTATATAGCCAAAAGCAAAATAATGCGGCCGAACAGAGAAAATGTATACAATATATATATATATATATATATATATATATATATATATATATATATATATATATATATATATATATATATATATATATATATATATATATATATATATATATATATATATATATATATATATATATATATATATATATATATATATATATATATATATATATATATATATATATATATATATATATATATATATATATATATATACATACATATACACACTTCGGCACCCAAGGGGGGCCAGCACCGGGTAACCGGTGTGGCATACCGACCGCCCAAAGCGGTTGTGTGTCCACCAGATTCCCAGCCTGGGCCTCCCAGAGCTACAGAGCTCGTTCTGAAATCCTCCACCGGCAGAAGTGATTGTAAATATGGCTGCCAGAGTTCTCAGGGGAGGAGGGAGCCGTGGGCGTGACTAAAAGTGCGGGAATCTGGTGCCCCACAGTGCTCAGTGAGGGGGGAGGAGAACACCTAAGTATGCTCCAGCCCTCACTGCCGACGTCCAGTCGACCGTCCCGCCCTTACCCCTGACTGGCAGGCCCGGGGGCGGGAGTTATGGTACTAGGCCGCAGAAGCCGGGGACTAAATTTAATAACGCGGCCGGCGATCAGGCGCGGTCGGCGCGGTAGTCCCGGTTATCACAGAAAAACAGCAGCCGCTGCAGCGTTGTAACACAGGCGCTCCATGCACCGTCCCCAAGGGGACACAGAGTACCTTTTAGATGCAGGGCCTGTCCCTGATGATACCCAGTCTCCTGTCCGTCAGATTCCCCCAGGGGCTGCGGAGGGAGCCCGGTCCCAGTGAAAGGTGACCGGTTAGGATCCCACTTCTCCCAGAGCCTCTAAGGGATGGGGAAGGAAAACGGCATGTGGCTCCAGCCTTTGTACCCGCAATGAATACCTCAACCTTGACAGCACCGCCGACTTAGTGGGGTGAGAAGGGAGCATGCCGGGGGCCCCGTGGGGGCCCTCTTTTCTTCCATCCGATACAATCAGCAGCTGCTGCTGACTAAAATGTGGAGCTTGCGTGAATGTGTGCCTCCTTCAACACAAAGCATAAAACTGATGGGCCCGTGATGCACGGGAGGGTGTATAGGCAGAGGGGAGGGGTTACACTTTTTAAAGTGTAATACTTTGTGTGGCCTCCGGAGGCAGAAGCTATAGACCCAATTGTCTGGGTCTCCCAATGGAGCGACAAAGAAAAAAAAAAAAAAAAAAAAAAAAAAAAAAAAAAAAAAAATCGGGAAACTTAACTGCGTTCGGTCCCGATCATCGTCCCGTGTAAACGTTCCACTAAAGTAGCACAACTCTTGTACATCGGCTTATTTAATTGTTTAGGCCGGATATTAAATGATCGTTGATGGCAGCACACGGCTACATGTATCAGGGACGGCTCCAGGTTTTTGTGGGCCCCGGGCGGAAGAGTCCCAGTGGGCCCCATCCACACGCAGACACCGATACGAACACGTACATATACATATTTAAAGACAAACTCACAAAAATACATATAAACAGACAAATCTATACAGTCATATACACTTACAGACAGACACACACAACTCTGCTGCATACAGACAAACACACACAACTCTGCTACAGACAAACACACACAACTCTGCTGCATACAGACAAACACACACAACTCTGCTGCATACAGACAAACACACACAACTCTGCTGCATACAGACAAACACACACACACAACTCTGCTACATACAGACAAACACACACAACTCTGCTACATACAGACAGCCAAACACACACAACTCTGCTAGATACAGACAAACACACAACTCTGCTACAGACAGCCAAACACACACAACTCTGCTACATACAGACAAACACACAACTCTGCTGCTCTGCGGGGCCCGCACCCGCGGCTCTGTGGGGCCCGCACCCACACACCCGTGGCTCTGCGGGGCCCACACTCGCGGCTCTGCAGGGCCCACACTCTCGGCCCTGCGGAGCCAGCACATGCGGCCCTGCGGGGCCAGCTCACGCGGCTCCGGGGAGGGGTGGGGGGATTGGCAGGGCATACATCCAGGGGGTAGAAGCAGCTCACCGGGGCCCATAATCGGGAGGCGGGGAGGGCACTTAGCCGCTTAGGTCACAGTGGAGAGGGGGCCCACACAGAGCCGGACAGAAGCTTGCCTCCTTCATCTGTGGGACAGAGCAGGCGGTAGCTCCGCCCACAGATGAAGTTCAAACCAGGATGTCTGCGCGCCTTAAAGGGACGGCGCTGCAGATTGCTGCCGAGGACTGCGGTCCCCGGAACTCGGCCCGGGGCAGCAGAACTGTAAAGGCAAGTGGGCCCCGGCCAAGGGACAGCAGGACTGACGAGGCTGAGTGGGCCCCCCCGGCTCTCCAGGGCCCCGGCATTTGCCCGGGTTTGCCGGATGCTGACGCCGGCCCTGACATGTATACAGGCGATGCTGTGACGACAACATATGGGGGACATGATATATTATAATACGATCATCATGTCCCCCATATATTGTGCATTATCGATCGTTTTCGCTCCATACAATTTGCACTGACCTGTACGAATGGAGCCTTAAACTATTTAAGTGGACCAGAATATGGCCCAACAATATTAGTTTATGGGTGGATATCGGCCCCACTAAATGGGAACGATTGAATTGTTTTATATAAGAATTCACCGACATTTTAGGAACGTTATGCAGAGGAAACAAATTCTTTTGTCATTGTTCCATGCGGAGGACACAACCTCACCTCTGTGTTGGTATAATACGTGTTCCACGAGGAGCGCAGAGATTCTTGACCGCCGATGTCCCACATAAGAAACCTTGTGTTATTCACCACTATCTCCTCCACGTTGCTGCCGATTGTCGGAGACGTGTGAACGACTTCATTCATGGAACTGGAAAAGAACAAGACACCGATCGATGAGGAGCGAGAATCAATGTACGGTACATCGCACGACACCCGAAGAAAATCATGGTCCAAGGCAAGCCCAACCCTGAGGCACGACGAAAACACTTATAAAACTTATATATATATATATATATATATATATATATATATATATATATAGGCGGCACGGTGGCTCAGTGGTTAGCACTGCAGTCTTGGGGTGGCTCAGTGGTTAGCACTGCAGTCTTGGGGTGGCTCAGTGGTTAGCACTGCAGTCTTGGGGTGGCTCAGTGGTTAGCACTGCAGTCTTGGGGTGGCTCAGTGGTTAGTACTGCAGTCTTGGGGTGGCTCAGTGGTTAGCACTGCAGTCTTGGGGTGGCTCAGCGGTTAGCACTGCAGTCTTGTGGTGGCTCAGTGGTTAGCACTGCAGTCTTGTGGTGGCTCAGTGGTTAGCACTGCAGTCTTGCAGCGCTGGGGTCCTTGGTTCAAATCCCACCAAGGACAACATCTGCAAGGAGTTTGTATGTTCTCCCCGTGTTTGCGTGGGTTTCCTCTTGGTTCTCCGGTTTCCTCCCACACTTCAAAGACATACAGATAGGGACTCTAGATTGTGAGCTCCAATGGGGACAGTGTAGCCAATGTATGTAAAGTGCTGTGGAATTAATAGCGCTATATAAATGAATAAATATTATTATTATTAATTATTATATTCATAAAACTTTATATTCATAAAAGTAAATCAGTATTAAAACTCCTTCCCTGTCATGGGACATAGGTGCGGGTGTACGGATTAGGCTCAGGAGCTCTGCTGCTTAACCATTTATATGCCCATGTCAATCTTTGAGAATGTAATTTATATATAAAGTACAGTATAAAGAACATTTGGAAAAAAATTTGTAACACCCCCCTCAACCCTTTTTTCCCCAATCGGAGAAGAATAAAACAAGCATATTTAATATCACTGCAGAACACCATATAAAAAAAATATCAAAAGTGCAGAATTGGTGGGTTTTCATTGGTTGCCGTATCCCCCCAAAAATGTAATAAAAAGCTATCGAAACACTGTAATTGTATCATAAAAACTGCACAAACCAAAATGTGTTTTATTGGAACGTTCCAATTTTTTTTTTTAATGATAAAAACTAAAAGTAATTATACATATGGTATGATACTCCTTCTCTCGATGTGAAAACTGATAAACACATACCCCAAGCGACTTGTGCTGTAATCGCAGCAAAGGTTGGCGCTACAAAGTATTAACTTAAAAGGGGTCGAATAATATTGCCCGCCCCAATTTTCAGTTCTTTATTTTCTACTAAAGTTTAAAATAAACAATAAATATCATTCATCTTCACAATTGTGACTATGCATTAACACATGTGGAATGAAATACTTAAAAAAAGTGTGAAACAACTGAAAATATGTCTTATATTCTAGGTTCTTCAAAGTAGCCACCTTTTGCTTTGATTACTGCTTTGCACACTCTTGGCATTCTCTGATGAGCTTCAAGAGGTAGTCACCGGAAATGGTTTTCCAACAGTCTTGAAGGAGTTCCCAGAGATGCTTAGCACTTGTTGGCCCTTTTGCCTTCACTCTGCGGTCCAGCTCAACCCAAACCATCTCAATTGGGTTCAGGTCTGGTGACTGTGGAGGCCAGGTCATCTGGTGTAGCACCCCATCACTCTCCTTCTTAGTCAAATAGCCCTTACACAGCCTGGAGGTGTGTTTGGAGTCATTGTCCTGTTGAAATATAAATGATGGTCCAACTAAACGCAAACCGGGTGGAATAGCACGCCGCTGCAAGATGCTGTGGTAGCCATGCTGGTTCTGTATGCCTTCAATTTTGAATAAATCCCCAACAGTGTCAGCAGCAAAGCACCCCCACACCATAACACCTCCTCCTGCATGCTTCACGGTGGGAACCAGCCATGTAGAGTCCATCCGTTCACCGTTTCTACAAAGACACGGTGGTTGGATCCAAAGATCTCAAATTTGGATTCATCAGACCAAAGCACAGATTTCCACTGGCCTAATGTCCATTCCTTGTGTTCTTTAGCCCAAACAAGTCTCTTCTGCTTGTTGCCTGTCCTTAGCAGTGGTTTCCTAGCAGCTATTTTACCATGAAGGCCTGCTGCACAAAGTCTCCTCTTAACAGTTGTTCTAGAGATGTGTCTGCTGCTAGAACTCTGTGTGGCATTGACCTGGTCTCTAATCTGAGCTGCTGTTAACCTGCGATTTCTGAGGCTGGTGACTCGGATAAACTTATCCTCCGCAGCAGAGGGGACTCTTTGTCTTCCTTTCCTGGGGTGGTCCTCATGTGAGCCAATTTCTTTGTAGCGTTTGATGGTTTTTGCCACTGCACTTGGGGACACTTTCAAAGTTTTCCCAATTTTTTGGACTGACCGACCTTCATTTCTTAAAGTAATGATGGCCACTCATTTTTCTTTACTTAGCTGCTCTTTTCTTGCCATAATACAAATTCTAACAGTCTATTCAGTAGGACTATCAGCTGTGTATCCACCAGACTTCTGCACAACACAACTGATGGTCCCAACCCCATTTATAAGGTAAGAAATCCCATGATGGTGTGGGGGTGCTTTGCTGGTGACAGTGTTGGGGATTTATTCAAAACTGAAGGCATACAGAACCAGCATGGCTACCACAGCATCTTGCAGCGGCGTGCTATTCAATCCGATTTGCGTTTAGTTGGACCATCATTTATTTCTTAATAGGACAATGACCCCAAACACACCTCCAGGCTGTGTAAGGGCTATTTGACTAAGAAGGAGAGTGATGGGGTGCTACGCCAGATGACCTGGCCTCCACAGTCACCAGACCTGAACCCAATTGAGATGGTTTGGGGTGAGCTGGACCACAGAGTGAAGGCAAAAGGGCCAACAAGTGCTAAGCATCTCTGGGAACTCCTTCAAGACTGTTGGAAGACCATTTCCGGTGACTACCTCTTGAAGCTCATCAAGAGAATGCCAAGAGTGTGCAAAGCAGTAATCAAAGCAAAAGGTGGCTACTTTGAAGAACCTAGAATATAAGACATATTTTCAGTTGTTTCACACTTTCTTGTTAAGTATTTAATTCCACATTTGTTAATTCATAGTTTTGATGCGCTCAATGTGAATCTACAATTTTCAGAGTCATGAAAATAAAGAAAACTCTTTCAAGATTTGTTAACTACAAAACCTAATAAAAATCATTTGAATAGAATATAATAAAAAACTCTTTGAAGGTGTCTCCAAACTTTTGTTGTGGTCTTTACTGGAGAGATTATATATATATATATATATATATATATATTTATTATTTTTTATATTTTAAAAAAAAAAAAAAGCCTTGACAGACAGATGTTTGGCCACTGTTCAATTTACCCTGTAGGTTCCCTCTGCAGTGGGTGAATGCGGTGTGCTAAAATGTCACCCAAAGTACTGGAAAATCCGGAGAGAAAAGCTGTATCGTATCCGACCTGGGTGTGAACACACTCTAAAAGTAGATTCTGAATCTACTACCTCCAAAATGGATTGTAAAATAAAAAGCAACATCGATAATACCAGGAAACAAAGAAATGATACTCACAACTGATACAGTATGGTCGTCTTCCCCGCATTATCCAGGCCCACGATTATAACCTTATGCTCTGAAATACAGAAATAAAATATACTAAATTATTATATGGGCATTTAAAGGGTTATTCCCATCTTCATAGACGGACATTATCAGATAGTATTTTTAAACACAAGCACTTTTGTAGTTTGCTATGTATTAATATTTTCAGCTCTTGAGATATTAAAATACTTCTCTTTTGTTTACGGCTCGTTGCTAAGTAGAACGACCACCTCTGGTTTGTAGCTTGTAAGCGCTGTGCTGCAGCTGGCTGGGATTAGGAGGTAACATCACACCCTAGTGATCCTGCGCTTACAAGCTCAATAGAAAAGAGTTGATGAGCACTGCACATGTTGTGCGATCTGTCAGCAGTGGTCGGTCTCCAAGGCAACAAACGCACCGCCGCTCCATTCATTCTCTATAGAGCTAAGATAAGGAATAGAGCAGGGATCCTTCCTGCCCATCGTTTGGACCCAGACCAATCAATCAGTTATCGCCAATCCTGTGGATAGATAACTTATTTTCACCGGACAACCCCTATTCAGGTAATCCCCCATCCACTGGTGGAGTTGCAGGGATGGAGGGGATAGAGGGTGGTGCGGGGGGGGAAGGGGGGAGAGGGTGGTGCGGGGGGGGGGGGGAAAGAGGGTGGTGCGGGGGGGGGGGGGAAGAGGGTAGGCCGGGGGGGGGGGGGGGGAAGAGGGTTGTGGTGCGCGGGGGGGGGGAGGGGGGGGGCAGGGGAAGAGGGGGGGGGGGAGAGGGTGGTGCAGGGGGGGGGGAAGAGGGTGGGGGGAGGGGGGGGAAGGGAAGAGGGTGGTGGTGGGGGGGGGGGGAAGAGGGTGGGGGGGACGGGTTTGAAGAGGGTGGGGGGAAGAGGGGGGCATAGACATACATGATGCCTCTTGACTGATTCCGATGGATATTTTGTCGGTTACCGTAATTCCTCAAGGCGACGGATGCAAAACAACGCAAGTGTGAAGACAGCCTAAAACGTTCTGCCAAAAAATTTGTGGCCGGAAGAGGAGAAGGTAGAGGACCCCAGTTCTGGCGATCAGTGGTCATCTCGCCGGGGGTGAACCCCACACTTATCTGACGGTCTTCCCCTACTCACTGCATAACTAATAATTAGTAGATACCAAAGAACCTTGTTAGAGTTATAAACATTGGTTGTTGCAAAACGGCGCATGAAAAGTCTTTAAATGTAATTACTCGGAGCGCAGATTGAAGCTTATGTGAGATTAGACGCGGCGTCCAGGGGCAGAGTCTCCCTCAGATAGGTTTTCACTATGGAGATCAATTACAGAGTAAACACAATACACGTCCCGGAGCAAACAATGAATCATTAATACCATGGACGGAGCTACACACCCGGCTCGCTGCCGGCTACGGGGCACGTGCAGGATACCGCTCTTTCACTAATCTGCTGCATTTCTGGAAGTCTTACCCTCCAAACCCAAAAAATTAACAAACCTTACTTAAGACCCAGGCTATCACTATTAGGCCACCCTCACATATACAGTAGTGCAGCATTATTGTATGGAGGGGCACAAAAAGAAAGGAAAAGTATACCGTATTTAAAAAAAAACAAAAACTCCTGATCCAAAAACGGAACAATGATCAAAACATTTGGCCCCGTCATTTGTTGCAGCTGTAAATTGGCTTTTAACAGTGACATTTAAGCCGTGTTCATACAAAGCGAGGTCATTAAAGGATGTTACGATGCAGAATTATTACCGTTTCATAAAACCGCAATCACACGCAGCTGAAAAACCAGGCCGACGAGTCCATGAATTAATTCAACTATGCAAACTGAAAAGAACTGGGTGTATATATGCTAATGGAAGGATTACGGAGGCGTACGGTTAATGGAAATCCCAGGTGATCGTGGGTTAATCATTTCTGTTTCCCAGCCCTTTGATGTCAAAGGTGAAGGCACATACTGCTATCCATGCAGATCTGTCCACAAAGGTTTGTGTGTTAAAGCCGGACAGATAATAAATAGAAATTAATTGCTCTCCCCTAATATTCAACTTTACTCCTGAACTGTAGCAGCCAAGTTTTCTGCTTGCTCTGGGGTTGCCATAGTAGCATTAAAACAACTTCAATGTATCAACTTCCTGTAATGCACGCTCAAAAACTCAACCAATGAAATAAAATAAGGCTTTAAAAAAAAAACAAAGAAAACACCAGAATTGCAATTTATCAGACTCCATAAAACCTCCAGGATTGTTCGATGCCCGCGGTCTGAGCAGTCATGTGACCGCAAATACGCGATATGGATAATAATAATAATCTTTATTTCTATAGCGCCAACATATTCCGCAGCGCTTTACAATTCCTTAAAAATTCAGATTAGACATGCGCGACCTCGGTCAATTCACTTGTACCCGGAAAAGCGTAACGCAGTGTTGCAGATTCCAAAAAACGCTCCGCAGCTTACTTTATGCTGCTTTAGAAAAGTCCCAGAGGACATCAGATTTGTATAAATCCCGTCCTCCGCTGGAACTGGAAGACGCTGCCTTTTTTTGCACAGCGAAAATACACAGTGTAAAAAAATGCACCAGAAACTCATTGTGAGAACCTAAAGGGGTGATCAACCTCCGGAACAAGGTTTTTTCTTTACTTAAATGCATGTATTTGGTGCCAAAAAAAAAATTTCTGCAACTTTTTTTTTTTTTTTTTTTTTTAAACAAAAACAAAGCGTTGCACCGTTCAACTTTTGTATTTTCCTTTTCCGGCACATTTAACTTTGATGTGATCGTAAACCAGCTGAGAAAATAGGAGGAAGAGGCTCAGAAAGTGATCACTCGCTGCACTAAATGGCATCTTAATAAAATGAGAGATAAAAAATTAAAAAATGGACACATGAGCCCCGCGTATCTTCCTCGGCTTGAGGTCTTCATCAGGCTCTTATCTTGGAGCTTGCTCCTCTGGTGAATGGAGTTTCCACATGTCATTCAGTTCAGCGTTCACTAGAGCCACAAGGATCCATTATGAGCTTCAATGCTTCCACCTAATAAGCACCCTCCTAGCACACGCCATGCACGCTTCCTCCCGGCACAATCCCATCTGGCATGCTTCCTCCCGGCGCAATCCCATCTGGCATGCTTCCTCCTGGCACACACCATGCACGGTTCCTCCCGGCACAATCCCATCTGGCATGCTTCCTCCTGGCACACGCCATGCACGCTTCCTCCCGGCGCAATCCCATCTGGCATGCTTCCTCCCGGCGCAATCCCATCTGGCATGCTTCCTCCTGGCACACGCCATGCACGCTTCCTCCCGGCACAATCCCATCTGGCATGCTTCCTCCTGGCACACGCCATGCACGCTTCCTCCCGGCACAATCCCATCTGGCATGCTTCCTCTCGGCGCAATCCCATCTGGTATGCTTCCTCCTGGCGCAATCCCATCTGGCATGCTTCCTCCCAGGCACGTCATGTACGCCTCCTCAAGGCGCGCCAGCCACGCCTCCTCAAGGCGCGCCAGCCACGCCTCCTCAAGGCGCGCCAGCCACGCCTCCTCAAGGCGCGCCAGCCACGCCTCCTCAAGGCGCGCCAGCCACGCCTCCTCAAGGCGCGCCAGCCACGCCTCCTCAAGGCGCGCTTCCTCGAGGCGCGACAGCCACACTCCCCCCAGGCGCGACAGCCACACTCCCCCCAGGCGCGACAGCCACACTCCCCCCAGGCGCGACAGCCACACTCCCCCCAGGCGCGACAGCCACACTCCCCCCAGGCGCGACAGCCACACTCCCCCCAGGCGCGACAGCCACACTCCCCCCAGGCGCGACAGCCACACTCCCCCAAGGCGCGCCAGCCACACTCCCCCAAGGCGCGCCAGCCACACTCCCTCAAGGCGCGCCAGCCACACTCCCTCAAGGCACGCTTCCTCGAGGCACGCTTCCTCGAGGCACGCCTCCTCGAGGCACGCCTCCTCGAGGCACGCCAGCCATGCTTCCTCAAGGCACGCTTCCTCGAGGCACGCCTCCTCAAGGCACGCTTCCTCGAGGCACGCCTCCTCGAGGCACGCCTCCTCGAGGCACGCCTCCTCGAGGCACGCCTCCTCGAGGCACGCCTCCTCGAGGCACGCCTCCTCAAGGCACGCCTCCTCAAGGCACGCCTCCTCAAGGCACGCTTCCTCGAGGCACGCCTCCTCAAGGTACGCCTCCTCAAGGCACGCTTCCTCAAGGCACGCTTCCTCGAGGCACGCTTCCGCGAGGCACGCCAGCCACGCTTCCTCAAGGCATGCCAGTCACGCTTCCTCAAGGCACGCCAGCCACGCTTCCTCAAGGCACACCAGCCACGCTTCCTCAAGGCACGCTTCCTCAAGGCACGCTTCCTCAAGGCACGCTTCCTCAAGGCACGCTTCCTCAAGGCACGCAACCTGTAAGAAATGTTCCCTCTGGTACGCTTCCTCCCAGCGCACTCTTGGCATGCCATGAATTCTTCCTCCCAGCACACTCCCCTCTGGCACGCTTCCTTCCAGCACACAATGCATGCTCAATGCATACATCCTGAGGATCTGACAGCAGAAGCGCAGCAGAACTTCTTTGTGGAATCCTGACGTACGTAACCTGCAACACAAGTGCCTGAGGTGAGCAGTAAACTGTACCTCTGCTTCTTGTTTATTTCTGCAGTACCACACCAGGACATTATGAGTTACAATCCTTCTAGTAAGGGCGGTTTTGCACGTTGCAACATCGCACGTGCGATGTCGGTGGGGTCAAATCGAAAGTGACGCACATCTGGCGTCACTTTCGACATCGTTGTATGTAAATTCTAGATGATACGATGAACGAGCGCAAAAGCATCGTTATCGTATCATCGCTGCAGGCTCCGACTTTTCCATAATTGTGCTGCCGCAACAGGTACGATGTTGTTCCTCGTTCCTGCGGCAGCACACAGCGCTGTGTGTAAAGCCGCAGGAACGAGGAACATCACCTTACCTGCCGCCGGCGGCTCTATGGAAGGAAGGAGGTGGGCGGGATGTTTACATCCTGCTGATCTCCGCCCCTCCGCCACTATTGGCCACCTGCTGTGTGACGTCGCTATGACGCCGCACGACCCGCCCCCTTAGGAAGAAGGCGGGTCACCGGCCAGAGCGACGGTCGCAGGGCGGGTGAGTGCATGTGAAGCTGCCGTAGCGATAATTTTCGCTACGCCAGCTATCACAAGATATCGTACCTGCAACGGGGGCGGGGGACTATCGCGTGCGACATCGCAGCATCGGCTTGCGATGTCGCAACGTGCAAAGCCCGCCTTAGAACGAGCTCACTGATAGATTCTCAGTTAACTCATTCTGCAGCCAACAACGAACCGTACAACACAGCGGCTATGGAAAGCCAAACCGTGCAAATTTCTGAATGAAACCCAAATGCAAAAATGATTATAAGTCAAAAATAAATGCATTTAAGTAATGAAACAGTCCCAAAGCTGGACAACCCCTTTAAATAATTGGGTATTGGTATAATTATCCTGACGCGAAGGGTCAAAATAAAAGATTGTTTATTTTTTATTGTGTAGTAAAAACTAACAATGGCGGAAGGTTGGGGTTCTTTTTTCCAAAATTTCACTATATGTTGATTTTTTTTTTTTTTAATTTTCTATAACATTGAGCTATTGATATCTTCGCAGGACAGAAAGGAAATAAGGCTGCAAATCCATGGAATATTAATAATAATCATCATTATTAGTCTTGGAAAAAAGAAAAAATATATATTTTAGAGGGAGGGAAGGGGTCAAACATGAGACTCGATTTCCGTTTACGGGGCATGATGGGAGTTGTAGTTCTTCACCGCTGTACTTGCTGCTCTTACCCTGGTGGCTGAACAGCCTCCATATCTTGGTGAAGAGGATTCCATCCTAGGACGCTTCCTGTCGGCAGCACCAGGCGACTAGAGGCCGCTCTACAGCACGGGCCGCTCTCCCCCGGACATGTCTCCGTCACTAGACGCTTCCCGCAGCCGCCATATCTACAGGAGCAGCAATCACCAACACCCCGAATGGTAGAGGCTAGATCGGAGTTGATTTTTTGAGGGGGAGGAGTGATTTCATGAAATCATGATGTCACCGGAAAGGGCGGGGCCTCCTCAGTGCCGTGCAGATCTGTGGGCGGGAAGCGGCAGTGCTCGTGCTCCTCTGTGCAGAGCGGACGGATCCTGACCCTGAGGTGGAGAAGAGTCAGCGTTTCCTCATTAGTTATAGCTCTGGGGTCTCAGCCTGGATGTTGGGGGCACAGAGCAGTGTCTCCTGTCTGTGTTGGGGGCTGCAGCTCGTGTATGTCTCAGGCTTCAATAAGGTAAGTGTCTTATGGGGGGTTACACGGAGCAGGGGATGATACTGTACGTTTGGGGGGGCTTGCACTGGCCGGGGGGCGACGCTGCACGTTTGGGGGGGCTCGCACTGGCCGGGGGGCGACGCTGCACGTTTGGGGGGATGGCACTGGCCGGGTTGGTGACGCTGCACGTTTGGGGGGGCTCGCTCTGGCCGGGGGCGATGCTGCACGTTTGGGGGGGGCTCGCACTGGCCGGGGGCGATGCTGCACGTTTGGGGGGGGCTCGCACTGGCCGCGGTGCGACGCTGCACGTTTGGGGGGGGGGCTCGCACTGGCCGCGGTGCGACGCTGCACGTTTGGGGGGGCTCGCACTGGCCGGGGTGCGACGCTGCACGTTTGGGGGGGATGGCACTGGCCGGGGGGGCAACGCTGCACGTTTGGGGTGGCTCGCACTGGCCGGTGGGCGACGCTGTACGTTTGGGGGGGGCTCGCACTGGCCGGGGGGCGACGCTGCACGTTTGGGGGGATGGCACTGGCCGGGTTGGTGACGCTGCACATTTGGGGGGGCTCGCACTGGCCGGGGGGCTCGCACTGGCCGGGGGGCGACGCTGCACGTTTGGGGGGGCTCGCACTGGCCGGGGGGCGACGCTGCACGTTTGGGGGGGCTCGCACTGGCCGGGGGGCGACGCTGCACGTTTGGGGGGATGGCACTGGCCGGGTTGGTGACGCTGCACGTTTGGTGGGGCTCGCACTGGCCGGGGGGTGACGCTGCACGTTTGGGGGGACTCGCACTGGCCGCGGTGCGACGCTGCACGTTTGGGGAGCTCGCACTGGCCGGGGGGATGATGCTGCACGTTTGGGGGGGGCTCACACTGGCCGGGGGGCGACGCTGCACGTTTAAGGGGGGCTCACACTGGCCGGGGGGATGATGCTGTACGTTTGGGGGGGCTCGCACTGGCCGGGTGGATGACGCTGTACGTTTGGAGGGGTTCGCACTAGCCTGGGGGCGACGCTGCACGTTTGGGGAGCTCGCACTGGCCGGGGGGATGATGCTGTACGTTTGGGGGGGCTCGCACTGGCCGGGGGGCGACGCTGCACGTTTGGGGGGGGCTCACACTGGCCGGGGGGATGATGCTGTACGTTTGGGGGGGCTCGCACTGGCCGGGTGGATGACGCTGTACGTTTGGAGGGGTTCGCACTAGCCGGGGGGCGACGCTGCACGTTTGGGGGGGGATGGCACTGGCCGGGTTGGTGACGCTGCACGTTTGGGGGGGCTCGCACTGGCCGCGGTGCGACGCTGCACGTTTGGGGGGCTCGCACTGGCCGCGGTGCGACGCTGCACGTTTGGGGGGCTCGCACTGGCCGCGGTGCGACGCTGCAACGTTTGGGGGGGCTCACACTGGCCGGGGGGATGATGCTGTACGTTTAGGGGGGCTCGCACTGGCCGGGGGGCGACGCTGCACGTTTGGGGGGGCTCGCACTGGCCGGGGGGCGACGCTGCACGTTTGGGGGGATGGCACTGGCCGGGTTGGTGATGCTGCACGTTTGGGGGGGCTCGCACTGGCCGGGGGGCGACGCTGCACGTTTGGGGGGGGCTCGCACTGGCCGGAGGGCGATGCTGCACGTTTGGGGGGGCTCGTACTGGCCGCGGTGCGACGCTGCACGTTTGGGGGGGCTCGCACTGGCCGGGGGGCGACGCTGCACGTTTGGGGGGATGGCACTGGCCGGGTTGGTGACGCTGCACGTTTGGGGGGGCTCGCTCTGGCCGGGGGGCGATGCTGCACGTTTGGGGGGGCTCGCACTGGCCGGGGGCGATGCTGCACGTTTGGGGGGGCTCGCACTGGCCGCGGTGCGACGCTGCACGTTTGGGGGGGGCTCGCACTGGCCGCGGTGCGACGCTGCACGTTTGGGGGGGCTCGCACTGGCCGGGGTGCGACGCTGCACGTTTGGGGGGGATGGCACTGGCCGGGGGGGCAACGCTGCACGTTTGGGGTGGCTCGCACTGGCCGGTGGGCGACGCTGTACGTTTGGGGGGGGCTCGCACTGGCCGGGGGGCGACGCTGCACGTTTGGGGGGATGGCACTGGCCGGGTTGGTGACGCTGCACATTTGGGGGGGCTCGCACTGGCCGGGGGGCTCGCACTGGCCGGGGGGCGACGCTGCACGTTTGGGGGGGCTCGCACTGGCCGGGGGGCGACGCTGCACGTTTGGGGGGGCTCGCACTGGCCGGGGGGCGACGCTGCACGTTTGGGGGGATGGCACTGGCCGGGTTGGTGACGCTGCACGTTTGGTGGGGCTCGCACTGGCCGGGGGGTGACGCTGCACGTTTGGGGGGACTCGCACTGGCCGCGGTGCGACGCTGCACGTTTGGGGAGCTCGCACTGGCCGGGGGGATGATGCTGCACGTTTTGGGGGGGGCTCACACTGGCCGGGGGGCGACGCTGCACGTTTAAGGGGGGCTCACACTGGCCGGGGGGATGATGCTGTACGTTTGGGGGGGCTCGCACTGGCCGGGTGGATGACGCTGTACGTTTGGAGGGGTTCGCACTAGCCTGGGGGCGACGCTGCACGTTTGGGGAGCTCGCACTGGCCGGGGGGATGATGCTGTACGTTTGGGGGGGCTCGCACTGGCCGGGGGGCGACGCTGCACGTTTGGGGGGGGCTCACACTGGCCGGGGGGATGATGCTGTACGTTTGGGGGGGCTCGCACTGGCCGGGTGGATGACGCTGTACGTTTGGAGGGGTTCGCACTAGCCGGGGGGCGACGCTGCACGTTTGGGGGGGATGGCACTGGCCGGGGGGCGACGCTGCACGTTTGGGGGGGATGGCACTGGCCGGGGGGCGACGCTGCACGTTTGGGGTGGCTCGCACTGGCCGGGGGGATGACGCTGTACGTTTGGGGGGGCTCGCACTAGCCGGGGGGAAGACACTGTACATTTGGGGAGGCTCGCACTGGCCGGGGGGATGATGCTGCACGTTTGGGGGGGGCTCGCACTGGCCGGGGGGTGAGGCTGCATGTTTGGGGGGCTCGCACTGGCCAGGGGGGGAGGCTGCATGTTTGGGGGGCTCGCACTGGCCAGGGGGTGAGGCTGCATGTTTGGGGGGGCTCGCACTGGCCGGGGGGCGACGCTGCACGTTTGGGGGGGCTCGCACTGGCCGGGGGGCGATGCTGCACGTTTGGGGGGGCTCGCACTGGCCGCGGTGCGACGCTGCACGTTTGGGGGGGATCGCACTGGCCGCGGTGCGACGCTGCACGTTTGGGGGGGATCGCACTGGCCGGGGGGGCGACGCTGCACGTTTGGGGGGATGGCACTGGCCGGGTTGGTGACGCTGCACGTTTGGGGGGGCTCGCACTGGCCGCGGTGCGACGCTGCACGTTTGGGGGGCTCGCACTGGCCGCGGTGCGACGCTGCACGTTTGGGGGGCTCGCACTGGCCGCGGTGCGACGCTGCACGTTTGGGGGGGCTCACACTGGCCGGGGGGATGATGCTGTACGTTTAGGGGGGCTCGCACTGGCCGGGGGGCGACGCTGCACGTTTGGGGGGGCTCGCACTGGCCGGGGGGCGACGCTGCACGTTTGGGGGATGGCACCGGCCGGGTTGGTGATGCTGCACGTTTGTGGGGGCTCGCACTGGCCGGGGGGCGACGCTGCACGTTTGGGGGGGGCTCGCACTGGCCGGGGGGCGATGCTGCACGTTTGGGGGGGCTCGCACTGGCCGGGGGGATGATGCTGTACGTTTGGGGGGGCTCGCACTGGCCGGGGGGCGACGCTGCACGTTTGGGGGGGCTCACACTGGCCGGGGGGATGATGCTGTACGTTTGGGGGGGCTCGCACTGGCCGGGTGGATGACTCTGTACGTTTGGGGGGGCTCGCACTGGCCGGGGGGCGATGCTGCACGTTTGGGGGGATGGCACTGGCCGGGTTGGTGACGCTGCACGTTTGGTGGGGCTCGCACTGGCCGGGGGGTGACGCTGCACGTTTGGGGGGACTCGCACTGGCCACGGTGCGACGCTGCACGTTTGGGGAGCTCGCACTGGCCGGGGGGATGATGCTGTACGTTTGGGGGGGCTCGCACTGGCCGGGGGGCGACGCTGCACGTTTGGGGGGGGCTCACACTGGCCGGGGGGATGATGCTGTATGTTTGGGGGGGCTCGCACTGGCCGGGTGGATGACGCTGTACGTTTGGAGGGGTTCGCACTAGCCGGGGGGCGACGCTGCACGTTTGGGGGGGGATGGCACTGGCCGGGGGGCGACGCTGCACGTTTGGGGTGGCTCGCACTGGCCGGGGGGCGACGCTGCACGTTTGGGGTGGCTCGCACTGGCCGGGGGGCGACGCTGCACGTTTGGGGGGGCTCGCACTGGCCGGGGGGATGACGCTGTACGTTTGGGGGGGCTCGCACTAGCCGGGGGGAAGACACTGTACATTTGGGGAGGCTCGCACTGGCCGGGGGGATGATGCTGCACGTTTGGGGGGGGCTCGCACTGGCCGGGGGGTGAGGCTGCATGTTTGGGGGGCTCGCACTGGCCAGGGGGGGAGGCTGCATGTTTGGGGGGCTCGCACTGGCCAGGGGGTGAGGCTGCATGTTTGGGGGGGCTCGCACTGGCCGGGGGGATACGCTGCAAGTTTGGGGTGGCTCGCATTGCCCGGGGGGATGACGCTGTACGTTTGGGGGTGCTCGCACTAGCCAGGGGGGGGCGACGCTGCACGTTTGGGGTGGCTCGCACTGGCCGGGGGGCGACGCTGCACGTTTGGGGGGGCTCGCACTGGCCGGGGGGATGATGCTGTACGTTTGGGGGGGCTCGCACTGGCCGGGGGGATGACGCTGTACATTTGGGGAGGCTCGCACTGGCCGGGGGGATGATGCTGCACGTTTGGGGGGATGGCACTGGCCGGGTTGGTGATGCTGCACGTTTCGGGGGGCTCGCACTGGCCGGGGGGCGACGCTGCACGTTTGGGGGGGGCTCGCACTGGCCGCGGTGCGACGCTGCACGTTTGGGGGGGCTCGCACTGGCCGGGGGGCGCCGCTGCACGTTTGGGGGGATGGCACTGGCCGGGTTGGTGACGCTGCACGTTTGGGGGGGCTCGCACTGGCCGGGGGCGATGCTGCACGTTTGGGGGGGATCGCAGGGGACGAAGCTGCAGGTTTTGGGGGGGTTCGCACTGAGCACGGGACGACGCTGAATGTTTGGGGGCTCGCACTGGGCAGGGGGTGACGCTGCACGTTTGGGGGGGGCTCGTACTGGGCAGGGGGCGATGCTGCACGTTTGGGGGGGATCGCACTGGGCAGGGGGCGACGCTGCACGTTTTGGGGGGGATCGCACTGGGCAGGGGGATGATGCTGCACGTTTGGGGGGGCTCGCACTGGCCGGGGGGCGACGCTGCACGTTTGGGGGGGCACGCACTGGCCGGGGGGCGACGCTGCACGTTTGGGGGGGCTCGCACTGGCCGCGGTGCGACGCTGCACGTTTGGGGGGGGCTCGCAGTGGCCAGGGGGTGACGCTGCATGTTTGGGGGGCTTGCAGTGGCCAGGGGGCGACGCTTCACGTTTGGGGGGGGGGGGGTTAATGGCACTGGGCAGGGGGCGACGCTTCACGTTTGGGGGGGGCTGGCACTGGGCAGGGTGCGACGCTGCACGTTTGGGGGGGCTGGCACTGGGCAGGGGGCGACGCTGCACGCTTGGGGGGCTCGCAGTGGCCAGGGGGTGACGCTGCATGTTTGGGGGGCTCGCAGTGGCCAGGGGGTGACGCTGCATGTTTGGGGGGCTCGCAGTGGCCAGGGGGTGACGCTGCACGTTTGGTGGGCTCGCAGTGGCCAGGGGGTGACGCTGCACGTTTGGTGGGCTCGCGGTGGCCAGGGGGTGACGCTGCATGTTTGGGGGGCTCGCAGTGGCTAGGGGGTGACGCTGCATGTTTGGGGGAATCGCTGTGGCCAGGGGGTGACGCTGCATGTTTAAGGGGGGGGGCTCGCGGAGGGCGACGCTGCACGTTTTGGGGGTTCTCGCTGGGCAGTGGTGCGTGTTGTTGTGGGCTCTCGCGGGGCAGTGGTGCTTGTTGTTGTGCGCTCTCGCGGGGCAGTGGTGCGTGTTGTGGGGGCTCTCGCGGGGCAGTGGTGCGTGTTGTGGGGGCTCTCGCGGGGCAGTGGTGCGTGTTGTGGGGGCTCTCGCGGGGCAGTGGTGCGTGTTGTGGGGGCTCTCGCGGGGCAGTGGTGCGTGTTGTGGGGGCTCTCGCGGGGCAGTGGTGCGTGTTGTGGGGGCTCTCGCGGGGCAGTGGTGCGTGTTGTGGGGGCTCTCGCGGGGCCTCTCTCCCTGCGAGCCCCCCCCCGACGTGCAGCCTCTCTCTCCCTGCGAGCCACCCCCCCGACGTGCAGCCTCTCTCTCCCTGCGAGCCACCCCCCCGACGTGCAGCCTCTCTCTCCCTGCGAGCCACCCCCCCGACGTGCAGCCTCTCTCTCCCTGCGAGCCACCCCCCCGACGTGCAGCCTCTCTCTCCCTGCGAGCCACCCCCCCGACGTGCAGCCTCTCTCTCCCTGCGAGCCACCCCCCCGACGTGCAGCCTCTCTCTCCCTGCGAGCCACCCCCCCCGACGTGCAGCCTCTCTCTCCCTGCGAGCCCCCCCCCCGACGTGCAGTCTCTCTCTCCCTGCGAGCCCCCCCCCCCCGACGTGCAGCCTCTCTCTCCCTGCGAGCCCCCCCCCCGACGTGCAGCCTCTCTCTAGGGGGCGCACTGGGCAGGGGGTGACGCTGCACGTTTGGTGGGGGCAAAGGGGGGCCCTGTGTGTGTGTGTGTGGGGCCGTGTGTGTGTGTGTGGGGCCGTGTGTGTGTGTGTGGGGCCGTGTGTGTGTGTGTGTGGGGCCGTGTGTGTGTGTGTGTGGGGCCGTGTGTGTGTGTGTGGGGCCGTGTGTGTGTGTGTGGGGCCGTGTGTGTGTGTGTGTTGGGCCGTGTGTGTGTGTGTGTGTTGGGCCGTGTGTGTGTGTGTGTGGGGCCGTGTGTGTGTGTGTGTGGGGCCGTGTGTGTGTGTGTGTGGGGCCGTGTGTGTGTGTGTGTGTGGGGCCGTGTGTGTGTGGGGCCGTGTGTGTGTGTGTGTGTGGGGCCGTGTGTGTGTGGGGCCGTGTGTGTGTGTGTGTGGGGCCGTGTGTGTGTGTGTGTGTGTGTGTGGGGCCGTGTGTGTGTGGGGCCGTGTGTGTGTGGGGCCGTGTGTGTGTGGGGCCGTGTGTGTGTGGGGCCGTGTGTGTG